>NW_022979941.1:0-15684 GCF_902652985.1 Pecten maximus | reverse complement strand
AGGGAAAAATTATCTGAAGTCAGAATTAAAAAAACTACAAAAAATTATTCCTAAGATTTTTTTAATTAATGATTTTGAGTTCAACAAAACAAAATTTAAAGAATTAAAAATTCAAAACAATATAATTTAATGAATTTATTTAACAATGATCTAAGGATTCAAGAAAAAAAGAAAAAAAACAAGAAACATCTTTATAAAAGATAAATGGAATAGTTTTAATGCGTGATGTTATAATGCATTTGAAATAAATTAACAAACTAACGCGTTTCAGCGTTTCAGTTTGAATCATATTTAGTAATGATAAGACTGCATTTGAATCAGGAATATAATTTTATTAATGTGTCATTTGAAAAGATGCATCCACTTGTTCAGCTTGCATTCAATCTTAACGTGGTTTCGTTTTTAACTGCATATCTACATTAATTGCTACATCGACCGATCACATCCTTCATCTTGACCAGTAACGCCACCTGTCGCGTCATATCCGGGGCAAAAAGAATATTATATGGCTATGTCGAAAAACAATTGAGGGAAGACTAATTGTAAAGTTATAAGTGAAACAACAAGAATTCCACGGAAGTGGAGGTGTCGCCTGTGTATGCGAATAATTAAAGGGTCATAACTAGGATTTGAATAAAAAAAAACCAGTATTATGGTAACGAACATTCTATTTTCGCAAAAAAAATTAAAGGGCTATAACTCTTTTAAAAAGGTCCGAATAAATTTGGTTAACGAACTTGTCCACAGTATTATGGTAACGAACCTTCCCATGCAGTTTCAAATTAATCCAGTATTAATTATTCAAGTTATTGAGTGGGAACCATTTTCGCAAAAAATTAAAGGGCCATAACTCTTTTAAAATGGTGCGAATAAATTTGGTTATCGAACTTGTCCATAGTATTATGGTAACGAACCTTCCCATGAAGTTTCAAATTAATCCTGTAATAATTATTCAAGTTATTGAGTGGAAACCATTTTCTCAAAAAATTAAAGGGCTATAACTCTTTTAAAAAGGTGCGAATAATTTTGGTTATCGAACTTGTCCGAGCTATCATGGTAATGAACCTTCCCATGAAGTTTTGAATTAATCCGTTCTAAACTACTAAAGTTATCGCACGAAAACCATCTTCCGGACGACGCCGAAAAGTAATACCTATATGTCTCCTTTTTCAAAGGCGACACAAAAATCTGAAATTTGAATTAAAAAAATTAAGAATTAAAAAACAATTAATCAGAAGAACTCGATCTAATTTAACAATGATCAAATGATTCAAAAATTGATATTTGAGGAATTAAGGAAAAGCAACAGTGGAAGCTATTGATGAAAAAATTCAAAAGTTTAAATTCAAATAGTTTATTCATCAGAAGAAAATAATTTAATGAATAGTTTAACAATGATATGAGGATTCCAAAATTAATGTTTGAATTTTAGACAACAAGTGTTAATTTAAAATATTCAAAGAACGTTCAAAAGTTTATTAAAAAGAATTTAAATTAAGAAAAATTTAGAATTTAAATAAATTTCAGTGATCTCTGGATTAAAAAAATGATACAAAATTATCTATATAAAAATATATATATTTGAAGAATTCAGGAACAAATTTAGTACCCCTCCCTCCAACAAGCTTTTAAACATTCAGGTTCTTAGTAAACAGGACACCCCCAAGAGTAATAAAACATTCAAGTTCTTTCTATACGGAACCCCTCCCCCACAGCATTCAAGTTCAAGCAGTAATTAAACATTAAAGTTCTTACTATACAGCCCCCCTCCCCACCAGTAATAGAACATTCAAGTCCTTAGTATACAGGGCACGCCCCCTCCCACCAGTAATAAAATATAAAAGTTCTTACTATACAGGACCCACCCCACGAGTAATAAAACATTCAAGTTGTTACTATACAGGATCCCCCAAGCAGTAATTAAACATTGAAGTTCTTACTATACAGGCCGCCCCCCCCCCCTCCCCACCAGTAATAGAACATAAAAGTTCTTACTATACAGGACCCACCCCACCAGTGATAAAGCATTCAAGTTCTTACTATACAGGACCCCCCCCCCCCCCCCCCTCCCCACCAGTAATAGAACATTAAAGTCCTTAGTATACAGGACACCCCCACCCCCCCACCACCAGTTATAATACATTTAAGTTTTTACTATACAGGACCCCCCGACCCCCCACACTCCCACCAGTAATAACATTCAAGTTCTTTGTATACAGGACCCCCCCCCCCCCCCCCCGCCCTAGATCAATAATAAAACATTCAAGTTCTTAGTATACAGGACACCCCCCCCCCACCACCACCACCACCATCAGTAATAAAACATTCAAGTTCTTACTATACAGGTCCCACCCCCACCGCCACCTATGATAAAGCATTCGAGTTCTTACTATACAGGACCCACCCCCCTCCCACCAGTAGTAATAAAACATTAGGTTCTTTGTATACAGGACCCCCCCCCCCCCCCCCCCCCCCTCCCACCACCATCAGTAATAAAGCATTAAAGTCCTTACTATACAGGTCCCAAACCCACCAGTAATAAAGCATTCAAGTTCTTACTATACAGGACCCACCCCCTCCCACCAGTAATAAAACATTAAAGTTCTTTGTATACAGGACCCCCCCCCCCCCCTCCCACCACCACAAGTAATAAATCATTCAAGTTCTTACGATACAGGACCCACCCCCACTCCCCAGTTATAAAGCATTCAAGTTCTTAGTATACAGGAAACCCCACCCACCTATAATAAAACATTCAAGTTCTTACTATACAGGACCCCCCCCCCCCCCCCCCCCCCCCCACCAGTCATAACAACATTCAAGTTCTTTGTATACAGGACCCCCCTAGACCAATAATAAAACATTCAATTTCTTAGTATACAGGACCCCCCCCCCCCCCCCCCCCCCCACCACCACCACCACCACCACCAGTAATAAAGCATTAAAGTCCTTACTATACAGGTCCCACCCCCACCAGTAATAAAGCATTAAAGTTCTTACTATACAGGAACCCTCCTCCCACCAATAATAAAACATTCACGTTATTTGTATACGGGATCCCTCCTAGACCAATAATAAAACAGAGTTCTTACTATACAGGACCCCTCCTCCCACCAGTATTAAAACATTAAAGTTCTTACTATACAGGATCCCCCTAGACCAATGATAAAACATTCAAGTTCTTAGTATACATGACCCCCCTCGCCCCTCCCGCCAGTAGTAAAACATTGAAGTTCTTACTATACAGGACCCACCCCCACCAGGATAAGCATTCAAGCTCTTAGTATACAGGAACCCTCCTCTCACCAATCATAAACATTCACGTTATTGTATACAGGATCCCTCCTAGACCAATAATAAAACATTAGAGTTCTTACTATACAGGACCCCTCCTCCCACCAGTATTAAAACATTAAAGTTCTTACTAAACAGGACCCCCCCTAGACCAATGATAAAACATCCAAGTTCTTAGTATACATGACCCCCCTCCTACCAGTAGTAAAACATTAAAGTTCTTACTATACAGCCCCCCCCCCCCCCCCCCCCCCACACACACACACCAATAAAACATTCAAGTCCTTAGTATACAGGATCCCTCCTAGACCAATAATAAAACATAAAAGTTCTTACTATACAGGACCCCTCCTCCCACCAGTATTAAAACATTAAAGTTCTTACTATACAGGATCCCCCTAGACCAATGATAAAACATTCAAGTTCTTAGTATACATGACCCCCTCGCCCCTCCCGCCAGTAGTAAAACATTGAAGTTCTTACTATACAGGACCCACCCCCACCAGTGATAAAGCATTCAAGCTCTTAGTATACAGGAACCCTCCTCTCACCAATAATAAAACATTCACGTTATTTGTATACAGGATCCCTCCTAGACCAATAATAAAACATTAGAGTTCTTACTATACAGGACCCCTCCTCCCACCAGTATTAAAACATTAAAGTTCTCACTATACAGGATCCCCCTAGACCAATGATAAAACATTCAAGTTCTTAGTATGCATGACCCCCCTCCTACCAGTAGTAAAACATTAAAGTTCTTACTATACAGGACCCCACTCCCCCCCCCCCCCCCCCCCCCCCCCCCCCACACACACACACCAATAAAACATTCAAGTCCTTAGTATACAGGATCCCTCCTAGACCAATAATAAAACATTAGAGTTCTTACTATACAGGACCCCTCCTCCCACCAGTATTAAAACATTAAAGTTCTTACTATACAGGATCCCCCTAGACCAATGATAAAACATTCAAGTTCTTAGTATACATGACCCCCTCGCCCCTCCCGCCAGTAGTAAAACATTGAAGTTCTTACTATACAGGACCCACCCCCACCAGTGATAAAGCATTCAAGCTCTTAGTATACAGGAACCATCCTCTCACCAATAATAAAACATTCACGTTATTTGTATACAGGATCCCTCCTAGACCAATAATAAAACATTAGAGTTCTTACTATACAGGACCCCTCCTCCCACCAGTATTAAAACATTAAAGTTCTTACTATACAGGATCCCCCTAGACCAATGATAAAACATTCAAGTTCTTAGTATACATGACCCCCCTCCCACCAGTAGTAAAACATTAAAGTTCTTACTATACAGGACCCCACTCCCCTCCCCTCCCCCCACACACACCAATAATAAAACATTCAAGTTCTTAGTATACAGGACCCCATGCCCAATCAGTAAAACAACATTCAAGTTCTTTGTATACAGGATTCCTCTCCCACCAGTAAAAACACCCATTAAATTTCTTAGTATGCAACCCCCCAGCAGTTATAAAACATTAAAGTTCTTACAATACAGGAACCCCCCACCAGAATTATATGAATTAAAAAAAGGAGAAAAAACTGAGTACTTAGAGAAATATTTAACGAACGTTCAAAAGTTTATTCGAAAGAAAAGAATCCAATAAATGCCTATAACAATGGTCTGAGGGAAACGAAATTTGAAACACTGATTTGACGGCACGGCAGGCACAAACTGAACGGTAAATCGTCATAAAGAAACGTTTATCAGAACGCACGACAGCCACAAACCGAACGGCAGATCCTCATATAGGAACGTTTATCAGAACGCACGGTAGCCACAAACTGAACGGTAAATTGTCATATTTAAACGTTATTCGAACGGTACTAGGTCCCAAGGAGTAGGGAATGTCCCCAGGGCCTATTTTACAGCAGGATTGTGTTTATCTCTTAGAAGTCATTGAAGGATATAAATGGTTAAAAGGGTGTGGATCTCAACAATTTCAAGATATAACAAAGATACTTCGTCCCTAGGCGTAAGAGAAAGACCCCAGGGGCTATTTTTACATCTTTATTGTGTTTATCTCTTCATGCCCAGCAATGCTATATATATTGGTTATTGGGTGGGTATCTCGGCCGTTTCCCTCATCAGGCTCCACCCCTCGGGCTTCTTTGTGAATAGGACGTTAAACAAAAAACAAACAAACAAACCCTCGGGCTTCTAGGGGATCAGACTTAAAGTTGTTCAAATTACATCAGCGGTTATGGTAAATTCCACTTTTTTTTTTGTTATTTGATTTGCCAATACTCTAATGAACATCATCTGATAACATGTTTTAACCTGAAAACGTATTTATATATTTTATGATAACTGTGGTAAAAGAATAAATACAATCTCTACAAAGGCTTATTCAGTAAAACCAATACTCACGTCAAGCACTATCGGTCTTCAATACAACATACCAACGCCCAGCACTATCGATCTTAAGCAAAACATACTCACACTTTGCACTATCGGCTCACATCTTCTGAATGCCCAGACTCGAATCAAACTGACGCTATACTATTTTCAAAATTATATTCTTTTCTTATCTGATCCAATGAAAACGTTTGTTACAGGGCGAGTGTTCGTAACCAACGTTTGCATTGGTCAATTTGATCACGTTGGAATTAGTTCATACGCAAACAGTCCCCCTGTCGCGCATTGCTACAACTGTGAAAAAATATATGTCATAAAGTGCGTAAAAAACGCATCTTAATTATCTTCTTATCAATCAAATTTCCTGAAGTTTGACTATAGGAATGATAGAAAACCGTGCATAGATTGCATACATATATGTTTGAAAGACTACAGCCATATGTCTGTGAAAAGACCGGTTATTTTGTCCTATGTTGCATATTTGCACGTGCATATGGTGCGATATGGACTTTTGGCGCCATGTGGAGAGGCGTATAGGGACAAGTCGTTTTCCTATATCCCGATCTTAATGGTTTTTGGAGAAATGTACAACGTAGTTAATTACCGTAGTCATAATTCGTGGAATCAATATTGATAGTGTATGAAGTGTAAAGTTTTATCGGTACCGATTAGTTTAGGTGTGGTTTTTGTTTTTGTTTTTATTTTTGTCCTTTTTTTAATTAAGTTATCTATTGGATAATCTGATGACTAATCATCACAAACCTACCCTTACCTGGATACATAATTTTGACGTAATACATTCCATAAACTCTGTTGAAATCGAAGTCGAGTAACGTATCTATATTTCACACTCCTTTCAAAACACACACAAAAAAAGAGAATCACTCCGTAACAAATAAACGTGAACGGAATAATTTATCAAAAACAAATTAAAACTGAAATAGCTATAGTCAGCTCTCTGTACTATGACTGTTCAAGAGTTTAGTAATCATATATGTACCGTTGTGAAAGTTACAGCCAGAAACAAAATCAAAAACAGGTAAGGGGTCACTCTTAATCTCTATGCTTGCAAATGAGTAACATACATGTACTAAGTTTATATAGGTATTCTGTAACTTTATAATTTTAATTTCCTACTTAGATGTCACTGCATGCACCTGGTCAATTCAAAAACTGAAAACAACCACGGTCTAACGAAACAATTCTTGGATTTACATATATATCTTATATACTTTATATTGTTTGTTTGCTGGGTTTATCGTCCCATAAATTCGAATAGCCAGACTCATTTTGAAGCGGTGTATCCTTGTAGTAGTAGTTAGTGACTACCCCAAAACATCGGGAGGCCCCGTCGCATGCAATCCATTTAAGGACAAAATATCTCGGGAGGGGTTGTTCATACCGTCGTTGTTTTTGTTACCCATCCGAAAGGAATCCCATTCGTAACCTTTGAGGATTTGACACGACTCTGAATGACACTTTTATTTGTGTACGTAATAACTCATATAGTTTTGATGGGATCAGATTCACTACAATGGAAAATATTACATACGGCGCGACGAATTACTCAAAACTACAAAAAAAAACCCAAAACAAACCCAAAACTACCAAAAACTTACCAAAAAAACCCAAAACTACAGAAAATACAAAAACAAACCCAAAACTACAAAAAATACCCCAAAACAAACTAAAGAACTACCAAAAACTTTCCCAAAACTAGCAACACCTCTTGTCGCCTGTGTTTAGTTAAGGTCAAATTTGGCTGTAAAATTCAGTAGGGATTATCTCCCCTAGATATCAGGATACAATTATTGGCAGTAGTTTTTATATTGGATATTTTTTCTTCGACACATTATCAAAGCTATGTTAATTGATGTTATGTTAAACTCTTAATCTAATTAATACGTCTATATCTGTATATATATTTCTCTAACTATTATTATAGAATAAAGCTGAATTGTTAAGTGTAATTGTTTAGAAAATGAAAAAGAAAAAAAAACTTAGACCACTTCTGTGCCACGATTTCAGCCTATCGTACATCTTCTTTAAGTACCTCAAAGCTTTTTTTAAGTCAATGCAGGGATGGCCAAACTCAACATCTTTCTTTCTTATTTTTGCTATAGCAGGTATATTGGGAGGTATCTTATCAACATGTTGAAATAGGATTTAACGCCATATCCTCATACCTTACGTCACTACAGGTCAATGATGACGATGTTGAGGCCTGAAAATTGTCTTGATACCGACATCATACAAACTGTCAACTTCCCCAACGTGATAATGCTGCGTTCTCGTGTTTCCATTGAATCTTTACGGTAACTATTCATTTCTAAATTATAGAACATGTAGTTGATTAAATATTGTTATTTGTTTCACGTGAATTTGATACAGTACATCAGTTTAACGGATTTTGATGTTATACAATATATAGACACATTTCTTTTACAATTAAGCTATATAAACTCGTAACAAGACCTATTGGTTGGGAAAGGTACTTTAAAAACAAACAAAAACACTGCGTTGTGTTATATATCAGAAGTTTATAAGCCACATCTTCTTTATACATATTTTGCATTTTTCTGTAATACTGTTATATATCGTTTTGAAGTAGGCGTGTCCCTGTGCTTTTCTCCTCCCTGTGTTTCCAAGTGTACCGTGTGACTGTACACGTGTGTGTTGTCTGATGTATTAGTTAATATCCATCGTAAATGACAATAAAGATAATATCGTAAATGCGAATAAAGACAGGAACAAATGATAAAGTAGAACACCAATTAGTTATTACTTGTATGATTTACGGCCGATCGTCTAAGTTCGAATAATTTACGGCCAAATCCGTAAAAAGCACATTTAATAGTATATATGATGGACACAGGCTGAAAGCATAATCCATATCATGTATAATGATACAAAACATTATATATATATATAAATACTGTAGTTCAGTCAGCTTAATGTTCAGAATTGAAATTGTTTATGCATTTATATGAAACGCTTACTTTTCCAGTATTCATCTAAAATGATTTCGAATTTAATACAAAATCAAACTATTCGACGAGTCTATTATTCTTTGACTAATGAATTGTCTACCTGGAAAAAGTTCTGAATTACTATGTTATTAACTATTTTGAATAGTTTATCATATCTCCTCTATCCCTCCGATATTGAATTTAATTTCTCCAAACGTTCTGGATATGATATGTCTTTGAAACCTGCAATTATAGCCATGGAGCTATAAATACACACATAACCACTATTATTAATTACTGACATAATGGTAATACTGTGTAAGGACTTGGTCAATATCGATAACGTGCCAATCGAATGCACACTGCACTATTCGGAACAGTTCTAGACTTATCAGTGATGACTACCTACAGTTTCGAGACTGATAACAACCTTCACCTTCAGTTCCGCTTCACAGACTGCTGTGATGGAGCGAGTGTCTGACAGGTGCGCCAAAAATGACGAGGACATGATGGCTGTGTTTATGTAGCATTGGTAGATATGATACATTGAGCGAGGTAAGTCAGACAATGCTTGCCGACATAATATGAGTATAGGCAAAGCCCTCGAAGAGCGCAGCCAATCACCCGACTCGTCGTTAACCAGGACGGATACACAGCAGGTCGAGTCGATCGCTATATAAGGCATCAGGCATCACTCACATATGTTCGTCAATCATCGCAATCAATTCCATTTTCGTACGGTTTGAAATCTTTCACTGAATTACTGTATCATTCTAAGTTACGGGGATTTTTCTTTTTTTGATTTAAGGAATATTTTTTATAAGTTCAAAAGGCTAATGTTTTAACTCTTTCACATTTAAAAGTTGTGATTTGTTGACATATTTCACTATCAATCGACTTAATTTTTTCTATTAGAAACACCTAAAGGCCCATGGCATATCAAATTATTGAAAGAGTTTAATAAATTCCATATGACATAGCCATTCATGTAAGATCCTCTATATACATACATGTAATACATGTACTTACTAGGCTATCTATTGTAACTGGGGGCTTCTCGGGTGGGATTCTCTCATTTCAAAATGTCATGTCATTTTAATTTATATACGGCCAATTTCTGGCTGTAACTCTGTGTTAATTGTAAAACGAGAACTGCTTAATTCTCGTGATATGTGTGTTACGTGTGTTTGCACGATACACGCATGGATTGACACGTGTCCTAGTACAAAAATACAAAACTTGGTGTACATGTATGTGAATACATTATTGATAACGATTTCAGTGCTTTATTTTCTCAGTCTTTGATAAAAACGTGTAATTCCAAAGGTGAAATTGTTTATAATCTTGTAAACTTTACTGATACAAAATATTGAACAATAAATTACATAAATGAATTACCCAGAGCCAAAAAAAAACATATTTATGCACGCAACACATGTTTTTCGCATAGTAAACACGTAGTAAAACAGATCATGTGATCACATCTTATTTAGTCGATTGGTCGAACTTCGCAATGCATTATGGATAACAGGCGGGTGACGTAAATCTATGTTTATGTCCTTATATAGCGATCGACTCGACCTGCACAGGGACCCCCCCCCCCCAAAAAAAATAATAATAGTAATACTAATAATAAAAAAAAAACATGCAAATATCTTTTATTACAACTATATGTTTATTGGTTTAATACCTCCATGTATAATACCTAAATTGTCTTCACTTTGCATTGTCGGATTCCAGATGGTTTGACATATCAGCGATTAGCCAAAGTTTCCTCTGGCCCTGATACCCTGTCTGGTGTAGTGCCAGAGTGCACTACTAAATGAAAACGTGGAATTCTCCGACACTGTTTGGTGTTGTGATGAGATATTCATTTACCCCAGAACACCCATTTAGTCCCACCTAGGTGTTTTATTTCTTCAGTATAGATCCTCGTTTTATGCTGAATGCAATAATTACAGTAGTGTCACTGTCTTATCTTTTCCTTTCTTTATATACCGTCGGAGAACACGTGACCGCCATCTGCTATTTTGCAATACCCTAAATAGACACCAATCATGTTGCTTCGGGTTTTCTTCTGAAGTTCCACCAGTGGGATTCAGCTTTAACTTACCTGAACTGATCCTGAATTGGTTCTGATCTAGTAAAGTTATTTTTTGGTTGGTCCAAAATTAGTGATGGCTGCCATGGCCAACAGATCCACTATACTTGCTACTGAGTATGTATGCTTCAAAAGTACAAGGGTGTATAGAGTCAGATGACCATTAAGGCCCATGGGCTTCTTTTTATTAAGTAAACACAATCTTGTATATGCCATAATTTAAAATGCTACATATACAATGTATCAAATTATATAGAATATATGAAGCTTTGGAAATAGGCACCTTTCAGCAGCACACTTAATACAAATTTATGCCAGTGTTATATTAGGTCACCTGAGACAAAGTCTTGTCCGGCGTTGTCCATCTTCTCTTCTTCTCAATTACCAACCAGCCCAGAGTCCTAATGTGGGGCCTGTATACAGTTACAAAGTTTGTCCAAATGGATGACCTTGAACTTGATTCTAGGTCACAGGGGTCAAATATACAAAAATCTTTAAATGACTTCTTGATAACCAAAAGGCCCAAAGACCCAATATTATGTCTGTAGCATGCTGTGATGAAGGGCTACCAAGTTTGTTCAATGGATGACCTTGATTTCATTAAAGGTCACAGGAATCAAATATGCTAAAATCTTTAAATGACTTCTTCTTGATAACCAAAAGGCCTTGAAACCCCATATTATGTGTGTAGCATGCTGGGATGAAGAGCTACCAACTTTATTCAAATGGATGACCTTGACCTTGATTCAAGGTCACATGGGACCAAATGTGCTTAAATATATTCAGTATTCAGGTGACCGTTAAGGCCCATGGGCCTCTTGTTTCCTCTCAATTTTTAGCTCACCTGCCCAAAGGGCAAGTGAGCTTATGTCATGGCTCAGCGTCTGTCGTCCGTCCGGCGTCAACTTTTCCATTTAAACAACTTTTACTCTATAACCAAAAGGCCCAGTGACCTAATATCGGGACTGTAGCATGCTGGGGTAAAGGGCTACCAAGTTTGTTCAAATGAATAAAATTGACTTTCTTCCAAGGTCACAGGGGTCAAAAATGCTAAAATCTTTAAACAACTTCTTCTCAATAACCAAGAGTTCCAGGAAGTTGATATTGGGTCTGTAGCATGTTGGGGTGAAGTGCTACCAAGTTTGTTCAAATGAATGACCTTGACCTTCATTCAAGGTCACAGGGATAAATAGGCTGAAGTCTTTTAACGACTTCTTCCCAATAACCAAGAGCCCCAGGGGGTTGATATTGAGTTGGTAGCATGTTGGGGTGAAGGGCTACCAAGTTTGTTCAAATGTATGACCTTGACCTTCATTCAAGGTCACAGGGGACAAAAAGGCCAAAACATTTAAATGACTTCTTCCCAATAACCAAGAGTCCCAGAGACCTAATATTTGGCCTGTGGCATGCTGGGGTGAAGGGCTCCCAAGTTTGTTCAAATGAATGACCCTGACTTTCATTTAAGGTCACAGAAGTCAAAAAGGTTAAAATCTTTAAACGACTTCTTCTCAATAACCAAGAGTCCCAGGGAGTTGATATATGGGTCTGTAGCATGTTGGGGCTACGAAGTTTGCTCAAATGAATGACCCTGACTCACATTCAAGTTTGTTCAAATGAATGACCCTCGGTCAAGTATGCTTAAATCTTTAAATGACTTCTTTATAGCCAAAGTGCCGAGAGACATTGTATTGGCCCTGTATACTTTCAAATAACTGCAGAATCCATATTTGAAAAGATCACTGCATTGCAGTGAGCAATTCGGGCCCATTGGGCCCTTGTTGTTTAGATTTTTTGGCAAGTTTGTTTGTCATTAATCAAATAAGCGTAACCAACATACTCATACTTATTTGGTATATAAGGACAGAAAATGCCATCAAATTTTAATGACAGTTCTCATGCTTGTTAGGATGTGTATATTCGGGTGGTGCTTACTGATGATGCTATGTATATGTGTAATAACTTGAGCAAGATGACTCGTCTAGCTAATAATGCTGTGACGTGCACAGATCTCTTGCATTATGATTCTTTAAAATTATCATGGATCTTTACTTTTGTTTCAGGCTCATTCAGTTTTAGATTAAGATTTGCCCTCATCACCTCCAATGGAGACATCAACCACACCTGTCAATCAGACTATATACTCATGCCACCACAATGAGGACTTTGGAGACAAATGCCTCAACAACTACCACCCCTGCTGCCACCATCAAGACCTCAGCGACAAATTCTCCACTCACTGCCTCAACAACAACCATCCCTGCTACCACCATGAGGACCTCAGCGGCAAATGTCCCAGTCACTGCCTCAACAACAACCCGTGCCACCATCATGAGGACCTCGGCAACAAATGCCCCAGTCACTGCCTCAACAACAACCAACCGTGCTACCACCATCAGGGACCTCTGTGACAAATGCCCCAGTCACTACCTTGACAACGACCCCTGCCACCACCATGAGGACTTCTTCAACTAATGCCCCAGTTACTGCTTCAACAACAACCATCCCTGCCACCACCATCAGGACCTCTGTGACAATGCCCCAGTCACTGCCTCAACAATAATCACTCCTGCCACCACCATCAGGACCTCGGTGACATATGCCCCAGTCAGTGCCTCAATAACCACCTCCCGTGCCACCACTATGAGGACTTTGGAGACAAATACCTGAGTCACTACCTCAACAATATTCACCCTGCAACCAATTTGAGGACCTCGGCAACAAATGCCCTAGTCATTGCCTCAACAACAACAACTACCCCTGCCACCACCATAAGGACTTCTTCAAAAAATGCCCCAGTCACTGCCTCAACAACAACCAACCGTGCTGCCACCATCGGGACCTCAGCGACAAATGCCCCAGTTATTGCCTCAAAAACCACCCTTGCCACCACCATGAGGACCTCGACAACAAATACTCCAGTCACTGCCTCATCAACAACCATCCCTGCTACCACCACGAGGACTTCAACCATACTTGCAGATGAATGACAGATTTTGACGGTAAGCTTCTTTCTGATGCAATATTTATTTCGGGATATTGAACTTTTGAAGAATTAAAATAATAATTGTCAATAAGCAAAGAGGTGTTTTATGGTAGAGACTTTGGAAGGTTGGACTATGGTATTGTAATCTCCATAATACACAATGTAGGTAAGAACATTAAACTGGTGATAGGTTTAGTTTTTAGCTCACAATGCCTTTAGTTGGTCTGAGGGGTGGGGCCAAATCAGTCAAAAATGATGTCACCTTTACAAAAAATCTTCACTATTCCTATGTAAAAGTTATGGTGTCAGACATCAGTGTATCCCCATATAGTGATTTTAGGTTGTCAACTCTGTGGTTCTGTCTCAACTTTTATGGCTGGCCACATATCAATGAATGACAACACAGCTGATAAAGTTTAACATTGTATTACGCTCATAATGTAATAGTGTTGAGAAGGTGAAATATGATGATGAATTATACATATTGCTAATGTAACTCAACTGTGCGTCCGGCCCATATATCTTGTACCAAAAATATCTTCCCCTTCCCCTCTGTGTTTATAAATATCTATATTGCTAATGTAACTCAACCGTGCGTCCGACCCATATATCTTGTATCAAAACTATCCTCCCCTTCCCCTCCGTGTTTATAAATATCCACAAAAATTCCACCTACTATAACATGCCTATAACAGTAATACCCCGGATACCCAATATGGAACCGATGATGACAACAACACACAATCTGGTATACAGGATGTAAATATGGAAATATGTACAGCATGCAAGTGTTCAAAACCAAAATCTTTTACACCTAAAACAACAACAGCAAGTAATGGCACATTAAGTTATAATCAGCAACTAGCCAAGTTTTCAATCTATTAAAATGGCCCTTAGGTCAAGGCATCATTGGTAGGACAGAGTCAATATTGTGTAAATATTGTGTACTTGTTTTGTAATTATGTATTTATACATTTTAATCATCTTCTTCAAAACTGCTGGACCAATTTTGACCAAATTCTACATTGCACATCACGCAAGAGTTTCTTACTACTAACTGTTCTTCACTTCATACACAAAACTCAGGATTGGTAGAGTTGTCTGTCCTTAGCACAAGCTCTGGTAAACGAAATGCGAGTCCAAAAATTTTGAAGGGCAAGTGAGTTTATGCCGTGGTGTGGCATCCGGCCGTCTGGCGTCAACTTTTTAGGTCACCTGAGACAAAGTCTCAGGTGACCTATTCTAATCGCCTTTTGTCCGTCGTTGTCGGTCATGCGTCCGTAAAGAATTTACATTTTACCCATAAACCAAATTCTATGAAATTTGGCAGGGACCTTCTATGGCTAAAGGTCAACCAAAATGTTAAATTATATGGTCCATACCCCCCCCCCCCCCCCCCCCCCCACACACACACACACACACACACCCAGGGGCCTGAGGGGTGGGGCCAAAAAGGGTCAAATTGACTAAAATTTCAAAAATCTTCATCTCTACTCTCAGATATGGTAGAATCAAATACTCTTCATAGATGGAAGGGTCTTAATGTGCTTTACCAAAATTGTGAATTTCATGACCCTGGGGTCTCACGTTTGCCCCTGGGGAAGGGGTAAACTTTACTATAGTTTATATAGGGAAAGCACATTTTTACTATTATTTGTTGGATTTTTATTGGAATTCATTTTAACTTTGTTAACATTATCAGCTTGGGATGACAGTTTGATGGTATGTACATGTTGGCCCTGACTGACCCCTAGGGGCTGATGGGCGGGGCCAAAAAGGGTCAAATTAACTGAAATGTTTTAAAATCTTCTTCTTACAACCCAAATAAGGTAGAATTAAATACTCTTCACAGATTAAAGGGTCTTAAGGTGCTTTACCATAATTGTGATAAACTTTACTATAGTTATAGGGAAATCACATTTTTGACTATCATTTGTTTTATTT
>NW_022979940.1:0-18774 GCF_902652985.1 Pecten maximus | reverse complement strand
TATTTTTTTTTTATTTATTTTTTAGAATTTAATGTTCGTGTTTTATTTAAATTTACGGTCAGATCTAGGAGTTGTTAGATTTGAAAATTAAAACATATTTATTTAATTTTTTTAATTGATTTGAGGGTATTAGCTATGTATCCAGAGACCACAACATTCCCGACCACCGCCACGGGGAGGCTCCCTCTTTAGGTAGTCATATATATTTGTATATGTAACTTTTTTGTTGTTGTTTACACATTTGTTTTTTGAATTTTGAATTCAATGTCTATTTTCAGGTTCCCACTGTATCTTAAACAGTTTGTTTTGGCTTCTCAACATAGATGATCCTGAAGCTGATTGTCTCCCCTGCATTTGCTGGATCTAGCTGTCCTCTCCTGTAGTTAGACTTCCGAGCAGACTTGGACCTCTCGCATGATCTTTGTCTGTTCTACTGGTAGCGATAGAGTTCTCTTTTTCATTTTAGGTTTATACTTTTGCTGTATAGTTCTCTGAGCTCAGTTGAACCAGCTTATGCTTCACTTCCCTCCACCCCTCTTCTCTGCCTATGGGTGGACAGCATAACAGTAATTGTAAACAAGTGCTGGCTAGTGTGTCTATTGGTGGTAACTCACTGTGTTGGTCACTGCAAGTCTTTATTGTTGCATTTAGATTATTTCATGTCCTTATGAGACCTGATTAATGCTTTGAAACAGTTATGATATCAGTCTGATAACAAAATTAAAATATTTTGAAGCAAATTTTAAATTCTTTAAAAATTAAAGTTAAATTTGAAATTGGGAGCAAACTATATATAGTTATATGCAGTGGAATATCAAAGTTTCTAAACCAGTTTACAGAATTGAATATCTCAATTATTGAAAAAACTGTTTCATTTATCTATCACATGATATCAGAAATATACATAGTAAGCTGTGTGTAGAAGTGTGTCTTGATTTCAGTGTCAATAGGTGTTTTTAGATCTCTGTAATTCCTGTTTTATGTGTCATAGAGTAATTCTGTTTTCACAGCATGATTCAAATAGCTCAAAGTTATGAAAATATTATTTTAAGTTTTTGACAAAAATAGTGTCCTATAATATGATAGGCCCCTGAAATACATGTTTTATTTGACAAATCCACATTTTTGGGCCGATTCTCTTAAAATTTGACATGCTTGTTGACAGTTATATTTGTGATTAGTTAGGAAAGCTATTTTTCAAATTTAACATGATTCAAAATTCACTTCAAATTAAATTTTAAAATGATTTTTTATGTATTTTTTTAGAATTTTTTAATTATTTTTGTATCGTTTTTTATTTAAATATTTGACATGGTCATGTATTCTATAGGGACTGATTGTTAGATTTGAAAATTTAAAACATATTTATTTTAATTTTTTAATTGATTTGAGGGTATTAGCTATTGTATCCAGAGACACAACATTCCCGACCACCGCCACGGGGAGGCTCCCTCTTTAGGTAGTCATATATATTTGTATATGTAACTTTTTTGTTGTTGTTACACATTTGTTTTGAATTTGAATTCAATGTCTTATTTTCAGGTTTCCCACTGTATCTTAAACAGTTTGTTTTGGCTTCTCAACATAGATGATCCTGAAGCTGATTGTCTCTCCCCTGCATTTGCTGGATCTAGCTGTCCTCTCCTGTAGTTAGACTTCCGAGCAGACTTGGACCTCTCGCATGATCTTTGTGCTGTTCTACTGGTAGCGATAGAGTTCTCTTTTTCATTTTAGGTTTATACTTTGCTGTATAGTTCTCTGAGCTCAGTTGAACCAGCTTATGCTTCACTTCCCTCCACCCCTCTTCTCTGCCTATGGGTGGACAGCATAACAGTAATTGTAAACAAGTGCTGGCTAGTGTGTCTATTGGTGGGTAACTCACTGTGGTTGGTCACTGCAAGTCTTTATTGTTGCATTTAGATTATTTCATGTCCTTATGAGACCTGATTAATGCTTTGAAACAGTTATGATATCAGTCTGATAACAAAATTAAAATATTTTGAAGCAAAATTTTAAATTCTTTAAAAATTAAAGTTAAAATTTGAAATTGGGAGCAAACTATATATAGTTATATGCAGTGAATATCAAAGTTTCTAAACCAGTTTACAGAATTGAAATATCTCAATTATTGAAAAAACTGTTTCATTTTATCTATCACATGATATCAGAAATATACATAGTAGCTGTGTGTAGAATTGTGTCTTGATTTTCAGTGTCAATAGGGTGTTTTAGATCTCTGTAATTCCTGTTTTATGTGTCATAGAGTAATTCTGTTTTCACAGCATGATTTCAAATAGCTCAAAGTTTATGAAAATAATTATTTTAAGTTTTTGACAAAAATAGTGTCCTATTATAGGACACTATTTTTGTCAAAAACTTAAAATAATTATTTTCATAAACTTTGAGCTATTTGAAATCATGCTGTGAAAACAGAATTACTCTATGACACATAAAACAGGAATTACAGAGATCTAAAAACACCCTATTGACACTGAAAATCAAGACACAATTCTACACACAGCTACTATGTATATTTCTGATATCATGTGATAGATAAAATGAAACAGTTTTTTCAATAATTGAGATATTTCAATTCTGTAAACTGGTTTAGAAACTTTGATATTCACTGCATATAACTATATATAGTTTGCTCCCAATTTCAAATTTTAACTTTAATTTTTAAAGAATTTAAAATTTTGCTTCAAAATATTTTAATTTTGTTATCAGACTGATATCATAACTGTTTCAAAGCATTAATCAGGTCTCATAAGGACATGAAATAATCTAAATGCAACAATAAAGACTTGCAGTGACCAACCACAGTGAGTTACCACCAATAGACACACTAGCCAGCACTTGGTTTACAATTACTGTTATGCTGTCCACCCATAGGCAGAGAAGAGGGGTGGAGGGAAGTGAAGCATAAGCTGGTTCAACTGAGCTCAGAGAACTATACAGCAAAGTATAAACCTAAAATGAAAAAGAGAACTCTATCGCTACCAGTAGAACAGCACAAAGATCATGCGAGAGGTCCAAGTCCGAATCTAATAAAAACTACCCGTGCGGGGAGACAATCACTCAGGATCATCATTGGGAAAATTTTAAAATTTTAAATTTTTTGAAAATTTGGAAAACAAAAAAGGGAAAAAATTTAATTAAATTTTAAAAAATTTAAATTAAATTTTTAATTTTAAAAAACCCCCCCAAAAAAATTTTTTCAAAAAAAAATTAAAAAATTTTTAAATTTTTAAAACGGAAAAAATTTTAGTTTAAAAAACCTTTTTTTTGGGGGTTTTGGGATAACCCCCAAAAAAAATTTTAAAAAAAATTTATTTTTTTTAAACAAAATTAACCTTTAAAATTTTTAAAAAACAAAAAATAAAAAAAAAATTTTTTAAAAATTTTTTTGGAAATTTCTAATAGGGAAAAAAGGCCAAAACCCCAATATTAAGGGGAAATCAAAACACACCCCCAAAAAAAATATTTTAATTTTAAAATTTTTTAAATAAAAAATTTTTAAAACAAAAAATTTTAAAATTTAACGAAAAATTAAAATTTTTTTTCCCCCCAAAATTTTTTTTTAAAAAATTTTTTTTCCCCAATATTTTTGTTTTTTAAAAAAATTTAAAAAAAATTTTTAAATTTTTTGGTTTTTTATTTGAAATTTTGAAAAAAAACTTTGAAACAAAAAAAATTTTTTAAAAATTTAAAAATTTTAAAAATTTTAAAAGCCAAAAAATTTTAATTTTAATAATTTTTAAAAAAGTTTTAAAAACAAAATTTAAACCAAAATTTAAAAAAAAACTAAACCAAAAAACAAGGGCCCTTTTTCAATTTTAAAATTTAATTAAAAAAAAGGGGGAAAATAGGGGGACGGGAAAAAAAAAAAATTTTAAAAAAAAAAAACCAAAAGAAAATAAAAAAAGAAAAAATTTAAAAAAACCCCGGGAAAACCCAAAAAAAGGGGCTTCAAAGGGGGAAAAGGGGGGGGTTTTTGGGGCCCAAAAAACAAGATAAAAAAAAAAAAAAAAAAAAATTTTTCAAAAAAAACCCTGGGGGAAAAAACCAAAAATTAAATAAAAAAAATAAAAAACCCCCCTTTTTCAAAAAATTTTTAAAAAAAATTTTTAAAAAAAATGAAAAAAAAATTTTAATTTAAATCAAAAAAAAAATGTAAAAAAAAAAAAAAAAATAAAAAATTTTTAAAAAAATTTTTTTGGGGGTTTGAAAAATTTTTTAAAAAAAAAAAATTAAAAAAAAAAATTTTTAAATTTCAAAAAATTCCCATTTAGGGGCCCAAAAAATTAAAAAAAAAATAAAAAAAAAACCCTTTAAAAAAAAAATTTTTTTTTAAAATTTAAGAAATTAAGTCAGTAAAAAAACCTAAAAATTTTTTAAAAACAAATTTTGAAAAAAAAAAATTTAAATTTTAAAAATTAAGGGCCCCCAAAAGGAAACTTTAAAAATTTTTTTTTTTGGGAAAATAATTTAATTTAAACCCCTAAAAAAAAAATTTTTTTAAAATTTTAAAAAAATTTTTAAAAATTTTAAAAAAATTTTAAATTTAAACCAAAATTAAAAGGGAAAATTTTTCCGGGAAATAAAAAAAATCTTTTTGAACAAAATAAAAAATTTTTAGTTTTTTAACAAATTTTAAAAATTAAAAAAAATTTAAAATTTTTTAAATAGGGAAAAATTTCCTTAACTTTTTAATTTTTCCTAAAAATATTTAATTTTAAAAATTTTTTTTTAAAGAATTTATTTTTTAAAAATTAAAATTTTTTAAAATTTAAAATTTGTTTTTTTTTAAAAAAAATTTTAATTTCCCAAAATACAAATTTTTCCCAAAAATAATTAAAAAAAATTTAAAATTTTTTAAATATTTTTTTTTTTAAAATTTTTAAAAAAAAAAGGGGGGAAATAAACAAATTTTAAAACAAAAAAGATATAACCAATAATTCCAAATAAAAAAACTTTTTTTTAAAAAAAAACTTAAGGAAAAATTTTGGGGGGAAAAAAAGGGGTTTAAACTTTAAGGTAAAGGGGGGAATAAAAAAAAGAAAAAAAGGGGGAAACCAAAAGGGAGAAAAAAGAAAAGGGGTTAAAATGAAGGAACCGGAAAGGGGGGGGGAAAAAGTAAGATACGGGGAAACCAAAAAATTTTAAAAAAATTTTAAAAAAAAAAAAAAATTTTCAAAACAAAAAAAAAGGGGTAAAAAAAAAAATTATAACAAAAGGGGCCCCCCGGGGGGGGGTCGGGGTGGTTTTTTTTTTTAAAAATTTTTTTTTTAAAAAAAAAAAAAATTTTTTAAAATTTTAAACCAAAAAAACCCCGAAAAAAATTTAAAAAAATTTTAAAAAAAAAAAATTAAAAAAAAAAAAAATTTTAAAAAAAAATAAAAAAAATTTTTTTTTTTTTGGGGTTTTTTAAAATTTAAAAAATTCCCAAAAAAAATAAAATAAAAAAAAAAAATTTGAAAATAAAAAATCCCAAAATTTTAAATAAAAAAACCCCTTTTTTTTGGGGGGTAAAAAAAAAAAAATTAAAAAATTAATTTTAAATTTAAATTTAAAAATAAAAAAAAAAAAAATTTTCCACACCGGGAAAAAGGAAAAGGCTTAAAAAAAAAAAGGGTTTTTTTGGCCCCTTTTGGGAAAAAAGGGTCCCCGTAAATTTTTTTAAAAAAATTTTTTAAAAAAAACCAAACAAAGCCTTTTCCTAAAAACCCAAAAATTAAAAAAAAAAATTAAAAATTTTTTTTTTCCTATCAAAAATTTTAAAAGGGATTTTTTTTTTTTTTTTTTTTTTTTTGGGGGCCGGAAGTTTAATTGTTTTAGTTTTTTAAAAAAAATTTTTTTTAAAAAAAAATCAAAAACAAAATTGAGTTTTAAAAATCAGCTTGAAAAAATTTTTGGGGAAAAAAAAAACGGAAATAAAGAAAAAAAACCCCTTGCCAAAAAAAAAAAAAATTAAAAAATTATTATTTTGAACATTGATAGTAAAAAAAAAATTTTTAAATAAAGAAAAAAATTTGAAAAACAAAATTTTTTTTACTGAATAAAAATTTTCCCAAAAATTTTTTTTTTAAAAAAAAAATTTTTAAAATTTTCTTTAAAAATATTTTAATTTTTTTCGTAAAAAAGTTTCAAAATAATAGGTTCAAAAAAAAATAAAATTTTAAAAAAAAACCATTTTTTTTTACCAAAAATGGTTACCAAAAAAACTCCCAGCATTTAAAATTCTTTTTTTCCCCAAAATACAAAAAAAAAGGGGGGGGTGAAAACGGAACACCGGAAAAAACCCCGGAAAAAATTTTAAAGAAAAAACCAAAAGGGGGGAAAAAATATAAGGGCCAAGGTTTGGGAAAATTTAAAAAAAAAACCAAAAAGAAAAGGGGGAAAAACCCGCCCAAATGGGGCAAAAAAATTGGAAAGGGGGAAAACCAAAAAAAACGGTTTAAATCAAAAATGAAAAAACAAATAAAAAAAATTTAAAACAAAAAAAAGAAACCCCCCTTTTAAAAAAATTTTTCAAAAAAAAAATTGGAAAACCCCAAAATTTTAAAAAATAAAAAAAAAAAATTATTAAATTGCCCTTAAATAAAACCCCAAAATAAAAAAAAAAAAATAAAAAAAAATTTTTAAAAAATTTAAAAAATTTTAAAAAAAAAAAACATTAAATTTAAAAAAAATTTTTTTAAAAAATTTAAAAAAAAAAAACAAAAAATTAAAATTTTAAAAAGGAAAAAAATTTTTTTTTAAAAAAAATGTTTTTAAAAAATTTTCAGTTAAAATTAAAAAAAAAAAATTTGGTTTTAAATTTAAAAAATTTTTTTTTAAAAATTTTAAAAAAACTTAACCCTTTTGGCAGAAAAAAAAAAATTTAAAAAAAAAAAAATTTTTCTTTTCGGAAGAAAAGGAAAAAAAAATTTTTCCAGGGGGGAAATTAAAAACCTTAAATTTCCCAAAAAAAATTTAAAATTTTTTAAAAAAAAAATTTTTGAAAATAATTTTTATAAAATTAATTTTCAAAAGTTTGGTTTAAAAATAAAAAAAAAAACCAAAAAACGGGGTAAAAATAAAAAATTTTTGGAAAAATTTTTTTTTTTTTCCCAAAAAATTTTTTTTTTTTTTTCCTTAAAAAATTTTTGGGAAAAAAAAATAAAATAAAAAAAAAGGGAATTTTAAAAAATTAAAAAAACCAAAAAAACAACAAACCCCCAAACAAAAGAAAATTTAAAAAAAGAAAATTTTAAATTATATTAAAAAAACCAAAAAAATTTTTTAAAATCAAACTTTTAAAATTTGCCCCAAAAAATTTAAAAAATTTAAAAAAAAAAATTTTTAAAAATTTTTAATTAAAATTTTTTAAAAGTTTAATTTTTTTTAAAATTTCAAACAAATAAAAAAAAATTAAAAAAAAGGGGAAACCTTTGAAACAGAAAAAACAAAAATTTAAAAAAAAAAAATTTAAAAAAAAAAATTTAAAAGAAAGGGAATTATAAAAAAAAAAAAATTTTAACCAAAAAAAAACCCAAAACCCAAAAAAAAAAATTTTGGGGAAAAATTGGGGCAAAAAAGAGGGGCATAATTTGGAATCGGGAAAAGAAAAATTTTTAAAAAAAAAAGAAAGGGGGAAAAAAAAAATTTATTAAAAAAAAAAATTAAAAAAAAAAAAAAAATTTTTACAAAAAAAACCCCGGGGCCCCCCCGGGGGGGTTCGGGAATTTTTTTTTTTGGATAATAAAACCCCCTTAATTTAAAAAAATTTAAAAATAAAATTTTTTAAATTAAATTCAACAATAAAATAAAATGTCAAATTTAAATTTTAAAAAAATAAAAAAAATTTAAAAATTTAAAAAAAAAAAAAAAATATTTAAAATTTTTAAGGGGAATTCAGGTAAAAAAAAAATTTTTAAAACAATAAAAAATTCAACAAATGAAAAAAAAACCCAAAAAAAATTTTTGTAAAAAAAATTTTTCAAAAAAAGGGGTGAAATTACTTGTTTTTTCTTTAAAAAAACAAATAAACCCAAAAAAGCCTTCCCCCCCAAAGAAACACAAAAAAAAAAAAAAAGGGGTTTAAAGTTTGGGCTTTCGGAAAAAGGGAAGGGTAAAGGGTTTTTGGGTCTTTGACAAAAAAATTAAAAAGGGGGCCAAAATAAAAATTTTAAAATTAAAAAAATTTTCAAAAAAATTTAAAATTTAAAAATTTAAAAAAAATTTTTCAAAATTTTTTGGCCTTTCCTTTTTTAAAAAAAAAAAAATTTTTAAAAAAATTTAAAAATTTTTTAAAACCTAATTTTTTTTTAAAAAATTTTAAAAAATATTTTAAAAAATTAAAAAAAAATTTTAAAAAAAAGGGAATTAAAAAAAAAAATTTTCCAAAAAAACAAATTTTTAAACATTAAAATTTTTGGAACAAAAAAAGATTTTTAATAAAATTTTTTTAAAGGTTTAAAAAGAAAATTTTTTAAAAAATTTTTTAAAATTTTTTTTAATTTTTTTAAAAAAAAATTTTTTTTTTTTTTGGGGGGGGGGGGCCTTTTAAAAAAAAAAAAATTTTTAAAAAAAAAAAAAATAAAACCAAAAATTTTAAAAAAAAAGGTTTACAAATAAAAATAAAATTTTTAAAATTTTATTTTTTCAAAACCCCTTTTTCCAAAAAAAAAATTTTTTAAAATAAAAATTTTTAAAATTTTAAAATTCCTTTTTTAAAAATAAAGAAAAAGAAAGAAGTTTCGGGGAAGGGAAAAAAACAAAGACCAAAAAAAATAAAATAACCACCGAAAGTAAACAAAACTTTTTTAGGTAACCCAAAAGAAGTGGGGGGAAAAAAAATGAAAAAAAAAAATTGGGGGAAAAAAAATTAAAATTAAAAAAAAAAAGGGTTTTGGGGGAAAAAAATTTTAAAAAATTAAAAAAAAAAAAATTAAAAATTTAAAAAAATACCCAAAAATTTTTAAAAAACCCCCTTTTAAAATTTTTCCAAAAAAACATAATTAAATTTAAAAAAATTTTAAAAAAAAAAATTTTTTAAAATTTTAAAATAAAAGCCCGGCCCCGGGGGAAAAAAAAAAAAAAAATAAAAAAATTAAAAAAAAAAAATTTTAAAAAAAAATTTTTTTATTGAATAATGTTTTTTAAAAAAATTTATAAAAAACCAAAAAAAATTAAAAAAAAAAAAAAAAACCCAAAAAAATTTTTAAAAAAAACTTTTTTGGGAAAATTTTTAAAAACCCCAAAATTGGCCCAAAGATTTTAAATTAAAAAATTTAAAGGTCAAAAAAATTTCGGGGAAAATTTAAAAGCCCAAAAAAATTTTAAACAAAAAAATTTCAAAAAAATTTTAAATTCTTTAAAAATCCAAAAAGGGGTTTTTGGGAAAAAAAAAATTTCCCCCTTTGGGGGATTTGGGGGGTAAAAGGGCCCCGGGTTTATCTTTTGGGGAAAAATTTTTTAAAAAAAAAATTTTCCAAAAAAAATTTTTTTTAAAAAAAATTTTAATAAAAAAAAATTTTTTAAAAAAAAAAAACCCTTTCCCAATTAAAACTTTTTGGGTTTCGGGTTCCCGGGGGGGTAAGGGTTTTTTAAATGGAAATTTTTTTAAAAATTTTTTAAAAAAAAAAATTTTAAAAAAATTTTTTTTTTAAAACCCCTTTTTAACTTTTTAAAACAAAAAATTTGCCAAAAAAAATTTTTTGGAATCAAAAAACAATCCAGAAACGAAAAAACACAGTCTTTTAAAAAATTTAATAAAAAAATTTTTTTCAAATTGAGATACTTTTTGAAAGGTTTAAAACTTTATTCACCAAAAAAAGGTAAAATTTTTTAATTTAATTTTTAAAGAAAAAATTTTCCAAAATATTTTTTTTTTTAAAAGGGGTTATTAAAAAAAAAGTTTTAAAATTTTTAATTAACAAAGGGGGAAACCAAAAAATTTTTTAAAAAGCCCCCCAGGTCTTTTTTGGGGCCCAAAAAATAAAAAGGGGAAGGGGAAAAAATGTTAAACTTCCAAAAAAATAAAAAAAAAAAAATTCAAAAAAAAAAACCCCCTAAAACCCCGGGGGGCCCAAAAAAAGTTTGGGAAAATAAACCATAAAAAAAAAAAAATTAAATTTAAAAAAAAAAACCCCTTTAAAATAAAAATTTTTTTTTTAAATAAAAAAAAAAAAATTTAACAAAAAAAATTAAAAAATATTGGGGAAAGGGGATTTAAAAATTTCAATTTTTTTTTAAAAACAAAAAATTTAAAAAAAAAAAAAAGGGGAAAACAAAAAAAACATTCAAAAATCCAAAAAAAAAAAGGGGTTTTTTTTTAAAAAAAAAAAAAATTTAACTTTAATTAAAAAAAAAATTTTTAAAAAATTTAAAATTAACAAAATTTTTAAAAGCTGTAAAAATTTTAAAAAAAACCCAAAAAAAATTTTTTTAAAAAACAAAAAATTTAAACTTGGAAAAATTTTTAAATTTAAAATTTTTTAAATAACAAAATATATTTCCCAAAAAACCACCCCAAAATTTTAAAGAAAAGGCCAAAAAAGGGTTTTTTTTTCGGGTATTTTTTAAAGGACCCCCCAAAAAAGGGGAAAGTTAATTTTTAAAAAAGGGGGGCACTTTTAAAAATTTAAAATTTTTTTTTCCCCCGGGAAAACTTTTTAAAAAAATTTTTAAATAAAAAAACCCCATTTTTTTTTTGAAAAAAATTTTTAAAATTTTTTCCCTAAAACCCGGAAAAAAAATTTTGGAAAAATTTTTCCCATTTTGGTTTTTTTTAAAACTTTAAATTTTTTTTCCCTTTATTTTTTAAAAACCAAAAAAATTTTAAAATTTTTAAAAAAAAAAATTTTAAAAAATTTTAAAAAAAAAAATTTTTTCCAAACAAAATTTAAAATTTTTGGGGAAAAAAACGGAAAAATTAATTTGTTTTAAAAAGGGGGAAACTTTTTTTTTAAAAAAAAAAAAAACCCCTTTAAAATTTTATTTTTTTTTAAAATAAAAAAAAATTTAAGGGGCAAAAATTTTAAAAAAAACCTTTAAAAAAAATTAAAAACAAAAACTATGCCAAAAAAACCGGAATAATGAAAAATTTTTTAAAAGGGGGTTACAAAAGGGGGGGAAAAACTTGGTTTCATTTGAGAAAAAAAAACCGGGAAAAAAAAAAAAAAGAATTTTAAAAAAAATTTCCAAAAAATTTAAAATTTGAACAAAGGGGGGCCCCCGGGGGGGGGAAAAATTTAATAAATGGGGAAAAAAAAAAAAATTTTTAAAATTTAAAAACCGAAAAAATTAAAAAAAAAAAAAATTTAAAAAAAAAAAATTTAAAAAAAAAATAACTTTAAAACCCCCCTTTGAAGTTTTTTAAAAAAAACCCCCCTAATTAAAAAAAAAACGGGTTAAAATTTAAAATTTAAAACCAAAAAAGGGGCAAAAAAAAAAAAAAAATTAAAAAATAAAAAAATATCTTATTTTAAAAAAAATTAAAAAAAAAATTTAAAAATAAAAAAAATTTTCAAAAAAAAAAAATTTGGAAAAAAAAAAATTTTCAAAAAAAATTTTTAAAAAAGGGGGGGTTTTTGGGGGGTTTGGGTTTAAAGGGGCCCCCAAAAAAATTTTAAAAAATAAATAAATATTTTTTTTAAAAAAAAAATAGAAAAAAATTTTAAAATTTTAAAATTAAAAAAAAAAAAAAATTTAAAATTTTTTTAAAAAATAAACTTTTTTAAATTTTTTAAAACCCTTTTGGGGGAGCCAAATAAACAAATTTTTGTCAAAAATTAAATTTTTTTTAAAATTTTAAAAAATTTTTTAAAAAAAACAAATTACCCTTTTTTTGGAATTTTTTCCCTATTTGAAAAAAAAATTTTAAAACCCATTATAAATTTTTAAATTTTTAAAATAAAAAAAATTTTTAAAAAAAATTTAAATTTAAAAACTGTTAAAAAAGGAATTTAATAAAATTTGGGGCCCAAAATTTTTTAAAATTGGTTTTTTGTAAATTTTTTTTGACATTTAAAAAAGCCAAATTTAATATTAAAAACAAAAAATTTTTTAAATAAAAAAGATTTTTTTAAACCCATTTAATTTTTCCCAAAATTGAAAAAAAATTTTGTTTTTTTAAAAAATTTTTGGGGGAAAAATTTTTCCCGGGCTAAAAAAAACTAAAATTTTTAAAAAAACCCCCCCCCCCAAAAATTTTTTCAAAAAACATAAAATTTTTTTTGTTACCAAGGCAAAAAGGGGGGGAAAAGGTAGCTTTTAAAAAAACAAAAAAATTTAAAAAAAAACAATAAAAGAAAACCCCAGAAAAATTAAAAACAAAAAAACAAAAAATTTGAATTAAAAAAAGAAAAAAGAAAACTTTGGGGGGGTTTTAAATTGGGCCAAAAAACTTTTAATCCCCCAAACCCTTAAAAAATTTAAAATTTTTTTAAAAATTTTTTTCCCCCAAAAAAAATTTTTTAAAATTAAAATAAAAAAATTTTTTTAAAAATTTTTTCTTTAAAATTAATTTTAAACATTAAAATTTAAAAAAATTTTTAAAATTTTTAAACAAAAAAACTTAAAACAGAATTCTTTAAAAAGACAAAAAAAAATTTAAAAAAAAAAAATTTTTTTAAAAAAAAAAAAAAAAAAAAGGCTTGTTGAAATTGAAAAAAATTCAAAACCCTTTAAAACTTTAAAAACGAAAAAAAAAGGGAAAAAAAAAGGGGCCCAAACCAAAGGGTTTTGGGGCCCTAAATTTTAAAAAAAGGGTTTTTCCCGGGGGGGGGTCAAAATTAAAAAAAATTCCAACCCAAAATGAAAAAAAAAACCCCCCAAAAATAGGGGAAATTTAAAAAAAAAAATTTTTTAAAAAAATTAAAAAACAAAAGGGAAAAAAATTTAAAAAAAAAAAATTTTAAAAAAGGGGAAAAAAGGGGGTTTTTTTTTTTTTTAAAAAATAAAAAAAAAATTTTAAAAATTTTAAAAAATTTAAAAAAATTTTTTTTAAAATAAAATTAAAAAAATTTTGAAAAAAAATTTTAAAAATTTTTAAAAAAACAAAATTTTTAAAAATTTTTAAAAAAAAAATTTTTTTTTAAAAATAATTTTAAAATTTTTTAAATTTTTTTTAAAAAAAATTTTTAAATCAAAAAAATTTTCCCCAAAAATTTAATTTTTTAAAAATTTTAAAAAATTTTTTTAAATAAAAAAATTTTTTAAAAATTATTTTTTCCCAAAAATTTGGTTGGTTTGAAAATTTTTAAATAAAAAAAAATTCCCCCAAAACCAATATTTAAAAAAAAAAAAATTTTAAAAAAATTTAAAGAAAAATAAAAGAAAACCCCCTTAAAAATTTTTTTTCAAAAAGGCCCGGCCCAACCGGGATAACCAAAAAAAGTTTAAAAAAAGGGAAGAAAAAGGGGGTTTGGAGAAAAAAAAAATTTTTTAATAAAAAAAACTAAAAAATTTAAAAAAAAAAATTATCCAAAAAAACAAAAATAGGGGTTTTTTAAAAGAAATTTAAAAAAAGGGGGTAAAAAGAAAATTTTTAAATCTAAAAAAAAAAAAGGGGGGGGAAAAATGTTTTTAAATTAAAATCCAAAAAAAAAAAAAAAAAATTTTTAAAAAAAATTTAAAAAACCCTTTTTGTTTAATAAAAAAAAAACCCCCAAAAAATTAAAAAAAATTTTAAAAAATTTTTTTTAAAAAAAAAAAATTTTTTTTGGAATTTCAGTTTTTAAAATTTAAAAAAAACAAAAAAATTAAAAAAAAAAAAATTTTTGGGGCATTTAAATTTAAAAAAAATTTTTTTTTAAAAAATTTTTTCCAAAAATTTTTTTTTTCATGAAATTAAAAAAAAAAAAATTTATTCAAAAAAAAATTTAGGGAAAAAAATTAGGAAAAAAAAGGTAAAAACCCCATCCCCCCAAAAAAATTTAAATTCCTTTGTTTTTCCCCCCCTGGGGAAAACGGGGAAAAAAAGTCCGGGAAAATTTAAAGTATTTAAAATTTAAACCAATGTTTTTAAAAACCTTTAAAAAATAAATCCAGGGGAAAAGAAAAAAAGATTTTGGTTTTAAAAAAGGGGGATTAAATTGGGGGCCCCAACCACAAAGAAGAAAAAGGGCTTTTTTGGCATTTTTGAAAAAAAAAAAAATTTTTTTTAATTTTTTGAAAAAAACGAAAAATTAAAATTTTAAAAAAAAAATTAAAAAAAACCTAAAAAATTTAAAAAAATTTTTACCAAAAAAGGGACAATTTTTTAATTAATTTAAAGGTTTTTACAAAATATTTTAAAAATTTCAAACTTTTAAAAAAATTGAAATTTTTCAAATAAAAAATTTTTCCCCCAATTTTAAAATTTTTAAAATTTAAAATTTTTTAAAAAATTTTTTAAAAAAATTTTTAAAATTTTTAAAAAAATTAAAAAATTTTTAAAAAAAATTTTTTAATGAAAGTTAAAAGGGAAAAAATTTTAAATTAAAAAAATTAACAAAAAATTTAAAATTAAAAACCCCAAAAAGGGGGGTTTAACAAAAAAATTTTCCCATTTACAAAAGAAAAACCCAAAATGGGGTTTTTTTTAAAATAACAAAATATAAAATAAAAAATTTTAAAAAAAAAACCCTCCACAACAAAAAGAAAAATTTTAAAAGTTTGGGGCCCGGGAAAAATAAGGGGGACCAAAAAAATAAAATAAAAAGGTTTAAAAAAAAAAAAATTTTAAAAAAAAAACCCCCCTAAAAAAATTTTTTTTTTTTTTTAAAAGAAAAAACCCCAAAAAAAAATTAAAAAGGGGGTTTCCAATTTTTCCGAAGACATTTTTTTAAAAAATTTTTTTTAAAAAAAAATTTTTTTAAAAATTAAAAAATCTAATTTTTTAAAATTTTTAAAAAAAAAATAAATTTAAAAATACTTTAAAATTTTTAAAATTAAAAAAAAGGGATTTTTTTTAAAAATGAAAAATGGGCCAAAAAAAAAATTGTCAAAATTCAAAAAAAATTTTAAAAAACTTTTTTTTCAAAAATTTGGGGTTTAATTTTTTAAAAAAAAATTATTAAAATTTTTAAAATTTTTAAAATTAAAAATTTCCCCAGCAAAATTCCCAAAATTTTACAAATTTAATTTTTAAAAAATTTTTTAAAATTTTAAAAAAATTTTTAAAATTTAAATTTGTTTATTAACCCAAAAAATTAAATTTTCCTTTAAACCCCTAAAAATTTAAAAATAAAAGCAAAAAAAAATTTTTAAATTTTTCCCCCACAAAATTCAAAAAAAAAAGTTAAAAATTTATTTTTTGACCATAAAGGGAAAAGGGGGATCCCAAAAGAAAAGGGTTTTTCCCAAAACTTCCCAAAAAAAAAGATAAAAAGTAAAATTTAAATTCGGGAAAAATATCGCAAAAAAAAAAAGGGAAAAAACCCAATTACATAAAAAGACAGCAACTCAAAATCGGGGGGTTTTTTTCAATAAGAAAAGGAACTTTTTAATGGGGGAAAAAAAAAAAATTTTAAAGGAAAAAAAACTTTAAAATTTTCCCAAAAAAAAAAAAAAAAAAAAAAAATTTCCCCAAAAAAAATTTTTCCTTTTTTCAAAGGGGGTTTTTGGGTTTAAAATTTTTTAAAAACAATTAAAAAAAATTAAAAAAAATTAAAAAAAAAAAACCCCCCTTAAATATTTTTTAAATAAAAAAAAAAAAAAAAAAAATTTAAAAATTTAAAAAAAAAAAAAATTTTTTTTAAATTTTAAAAAAATTTTTTTTAAAGAAAAAATTTTCAAAAAACCAAATTAAAGTAAAAGATTTAAATTTTAAGAAACCCCAAAAAAATTTTCAAAAAAAAACTTTTTGGGGCCAAAAAAAACCCAAATTTTTAAAAATTTTAAAAAATTAAAAAACAAATTTAAAAAAAAGGGAAAAAAAAAAATTTTTAAAAAAAAAAAATTTCGGGGAAAATTTTTTTAAAAAGAAAAACCCCAAAAAAAATTTTTAAAAATATTTAAATTAAAAATAAAATTTTTAAAAAAATTTTTTTTTTAAAAACTAAAAATTTTAATTAAAAAAAAAAAATTTTTTAAAAAATTTAAAATTTTAATTTTTTTAAATTTTAAAATTTGGGGTTTTTTTTTAAAAAAAGAAAAAAAGTTAAAATTAAAAGGCCAAAAAAAAAACAAAAAAAATACTTTTTTTTAAAAAAAATATTAAAAAAACCCAAAATTTTAAATCGGGGCCCAAATTTGAAAAAAAAATTTAGGGAAAAAAACAAACTTTCCCAAAGAAAAAAATAAAATTTAAAAATTTAAACTTTTAAAAAAAATTTTTCTTTTGGAAAAAAAAATTTTAAAAATTTTTAGTTCCCCCAAATTTAAATTTTTTCCCCCCTTTTTTTTTTAAAAATTTTTTAAAAAAAAAATTTTTTCAATTTAATTTTTAAAGCAAAAAAATTTTTAAAGAAATTTTCCCTAAAAAAAAAAAAATTTTTTTAAAAAAAAAATAAAAAAACCAAAAAAAAAAATTAAAAAAACCCATACCAAAGAGGGGTTTGGGGGTGGGGGGGGGGGGGGGGAAAAAAAAGCAAATTAAAAAGAAAAAAAATAAAAAAGTAAAAAAAAAAATCAGCGGGGGTAAAAGGCCCCGGGAAAAAAAAAAGAAAAAAAAAAAAATAAAAAAAACAAAAAAAATTTAAAAGGGGAAAACTTTAATAAATTTTAAAAAAAAAAAAATTTTAAAAAAAACAAAAAAAAGGGTACTTAAAAATTTAAAATTAAAAGAGGCCCCCGGGGTGGGGGTTTTTTTTGGGGAACTCAATAAAAAAAAAATTTAAAAAAATTTATGTTTTAAATTTTAAAAAAAAACATCCCAAATTAATAAAAATTTATAAAAACGAAAAAAAAAAAAATTTTAAAAAAAAAAAAAAAAATTTTTTAAAAAAATTTTTGGGGGGTTTTTTTTTTTTAAAATTTTAAAATTTTCCCCCTTAAAAAACGTAAAATTTTAAAAGGTCCCAAAAAAGGGTTTTTTAAATAAAAACATTTATTTTTTTTTTTAAAAAAACCAAAAATTTTGCTTATTTTTTTTTAATTTTTAAATTAAAATCCCAAAAATTCAATTAAATTTTTCCATTATGGGACCAAATAAAGTAAAAATTTTCCCCCCGTGGGGGGAGGGGGAAGGGTAAAAAATGGCCCAGTATTATAAAGGGGGGGGGTTTTTAAAAATCCTTCCGGGGCCGGGAAAAAAAAATGAAATTTTTTTTAACAAAAAAAAATTTGAAAACGCTTAAACCACTTAAAATTAAAAACAAACATTAAAAGAGGAAGGGTTTCTAAAAAAATTTTGGGGGGATTATTCTGGGGTGAAAAAAAAAAATTTTTTTTGGAAAAATTTTTTAAATTTGAAAAAAAATTTTTTAAAAATTTAAATTTTTAAACTGTTTAAAAAAAATTCCAAAAATAAAACGGAATTAAAAATTTAAAAAAAATTTTTGCCTAAAATAAAAATTTAAAAATATATTTTTTCTGTTTCATTTAGATAAAAAAATTTTTAAATAAAAAAAATTTTTAATTTCAAAAAAATTTTTAAAATTTTAATTATGCCCAAAAAATTTTTTGCCCCAAAAAAAAATTTTAAAAAATTTTAAAAATTTTCTTCAAAATTTTGAAGAAGATATAAAACTGTTCAAAGCTAACGGTTCCATAAGGACAAAATAATTAAAAAAAAAAATTGGGGAAAATAAACCCCAAAACCCCCCCAAAAGTTTAATTTAAAACGTCCACCATAGGCAAGGGGGTGGAAAGTAACAAGGGGGCAAAGTCAGAAAATGAAAAGAAAAAAAAATAAAAAAAATTTAGCCCCAAAAAAGAAAAGATTGGAATAATTTTGGGAACAATCAAAAAAGTGAAAAAAAAAGGGGGACAATCTTAAATTTTGAACCAAAAAATTTTCGTGGGCTGAAAAAAATTAAAAAAAAATTCAAAAAAAAAATTAAAAAAAAAAAAATTAATAAAATAATTTTCAAAAAACCCCCCTGCGGGGGGAATTTTTTAAAAAAAAAAAACCCTAAAAAAATTTAAAAAATTTTAAAAAAAAATTTTTTAAATTTTTTAAAATTTTTAAAATAATCCGTAAATTTTAAAAAAAAAAAGAAAAAAAAAAAAATTTAAAAAAATAAAAAAAAAACTTTTAAAATTTTAAAAAGGGAAATTTTTAAAAAAAAAATGTTTCAACCAAAAAAACCCAAAAACATGAAAATTTAAGGACCCAAAAAAAATTTGGGTTTTTAAAATAAAAAAATTTTTTCAGGGCCATTCATTAATAAACCAAATTTTCCCATATTTCATTGAACAAAATTTCAAAAAAATTCCAACATCTTAGTTTTATTCACCGGGAAAAAAAGGGAGGAAAAAAAAATTTCCCCCAGCTTTTTTTCTGGGTGGGGTAAAAGGCCCCAAAGGGAAAAGGGGGGGGGGGCCAATAGGTCAAAAAAGCACAAAAAATGATAATTTTTTTTAATCACAAAAAAATTCTTTTCCAAAAAAAAAATTTTATAAAAAAAAATTAAAAAGGGGTTTAGGGTTTTCTAATTAAGGGGGTTCATTGGGGGGCCCCCCCCGGAATATTAATTTTGGTTAGTCCTATTATAGGACCTATTTTTTCAAAAATTTAAAAAAAATTTTTTTAAAATTTTTGGTTTAAAAATTTTGAAAAACAGTTTTTTAAAAAAATAAAACAGGAATTAAAGATCTAAAAACACCCTATTCCCCAAAAAAAAAAAAATTTAAAAACAGCTA
>NW_022979939.1:0-6757 GCF_902652985.1 Pecten maximus | reverse complement strand
ATGTACAGAAAATAACACTGAATGTAAGGTTGACCAATCCACCGACTCCGGAGAAAGTTCTGATTAATTGTTTTTTCAAAATTATTCCTGATGATCAAAGTGTATGAGATTATCCTCTTTGCACCAATGAGTCGTGTAATTAAGTGACAACATCAAGTTGTGTAAAAAAAACAACCTAATATGCTTATGAGGACATCATATACATTTTCTACTAAATTCAAGCCGTCCATTAGTTTTTTTTACAATAATAAATAAACCACAAGAAAAAAGAATATAACATGCAAATTTTATGGGAATGTGTCCAAAAATGTGATTTTTGACCTTCAGACTACGTGAGACCACAATTAATTCAGTGTAACATTAAATTTCATAGAAAATTCTGAACTTTGATACACATCTTTCCATTTATCTGTCCAAGAACATCCCTATAGAAAAACACTAGTTTCAAACATCATGTAGCCTCCGACATTTTCTGGAGTTAGACATGTACATTGGTCCCACCATTAATTAATGTAAGGGAGATAATCGGCCAAAAATCACCTTCATTTAAAAGAAATGACAATAAAATTATAATATTTTTTAACATTTAAAGCAAAATTTAATAAAATTTCAAAATGCCAATGCCAACTTTCATAGACAACTTTCCATCTTACTTGTCCAAGAACAACATCCAAGTAGCAAAAGATTAAAGTTCCAGCATGGTTAAGGCATTTTCTGGACATCTACAAGGATCCCACCATCAAGGTCTAACACAACTTATTCAGCCAATCAGCTCATGTGTTTCACCTGAACCAAGTCCCTGTGGTCCTTAGGTTTGTAGCTATTTCATGGGAAAATAACACATGATTGTAGTTTGGTTTATTTGTTTAACATCCTATTATAACAGCCATTTAAGGATGTGCCATGTTTTGAAGGTAGAGGAAAGCTGAAGTACCCAGAGAAAAATCACCGACCTACAGCCAATACCACACAATTGCCCCATGTGGGTTTCAACCTCCCAGAGATGGAGGGCTGGTAACAACACTTTCTCTATACAAGAATAAAGAGTAGGGTCTTAAGATTTTGAAAATCAAAAACATGCACTCCTGGTATAAATAGAAAGACGTAGGATTTGAGGTGTAAAAAGGCAGGAATTCCCCAGGTTGGGTTTCCCTGTCCACTGTAAATGTCAGGGTTACTGTCTTCCAACTACTAGTATATGCTATTAAACTTATCCAATAACATCATTTGTCTGGTAGAGAAATCTTAAAACTTTAATTTGGTATTAACAACATTTGATCTTCGAATTATAATCTATTGAGGGGATGGAGTCATTGGTAATAACATATAATGAAATAATTAGTTGTGTGAGACCTCTATCAATGTAAGGGAGACAATCAGTCACAGATCACCTATATGGACCAAGACCACAATTTGCTTCACTATATTTTTCATTGTAACATTAAAATTCAAAATAAATTCCCAAAATTTCATAAACAAATTTCCCTCTCACCTGGCCAAGACCAACATCTGAGAAGCAGAAGATAAAAGTTTCAACACAGCATGTTGGGCATTTTCTGGAGATAGCTGTCAACATGTGTCACCAACATAGGTTATATACATCCGGGTCAGGGGTAGAGGTCACATCAGGACTTTTCACACAGGGTCCTGGAGCACATAATACATGATTAATACTAATATTTTAAATCACAAAACTTAGATTGACATCTTTACTATAAATCTACATTAAATTCATAGACAAAAATCAGGTTCAGAGAAGCATTTGATTTATTTTCCTTACACACTTACTTTTTTCAGAGACCAGATCAGATATACTAGGGATTCGCAACAAGCTCATTGGCTTACCAAACGTCACCGCCGAGCGGAAGTTCGGGTGATTTATCCCAGAGTGCATTGCTGCTCCTACTGTTTAGACGCCATATTGAAAGTACGCCTGAAACACGGTCAGCTTTATCACAGCTCATAGAAGACTATTGTCCGATAACCAATCACGGGAATCAAACGTAAGTGTAATTTTTTTATGTAAACTGGTGTTTCAAACGTATTCCGTCGTACTTTATGTTCGGAAGACTGCACATGTGACCGTTCAACTTCTTTTCACGGCGATTACCGTGCTGGTTAGCTTATGTCGGGCCGCTTATGTCTGGTGTTAAGGACAGTGCTACATGGTTTCAGTTTAACTCCTTTTTTATTTATTGACCAATTTCAAAATGGTTTTCAAATAAGTGTTGCTCGATAGTTACTGTATCGCGTTTAGTCAAATTTGTTGTGTAATTCATTGTGAACATTTAGTTATTGCCCAGTGAAAATAAGTAAACAAAACAAATGATGGTTATACTGTGAATGTCTGGTGTTAAGGACATGTACAGTGCTACATGGTTTCAGTTGAACTCCTTTTTTATTTATTGACCAATTTCAAAATGGTTTTCAAATAAGTGTTGCTCGATAGTTACTGTATCGCGTTTAGTCAAATTTGTTGTGTAATTCATTGTGAATATTTAGTTATTGCCCGGTGAAAATTAGTAAACAAAACAAGAGAAAAAGATGGCTGGTATATATATATATATACTATCGTCTATGGCTGGTATATATATATATACTATCGTCTATTTTGTTTTTAACTGGAAGGTGTATATAATTCAAACTATCCATTAATTATATTCAATTCAACTTTAATATCATATTTATGATTAGGTTAGTGATTTGATAGCTATAATCTGTAGAATTTTATATAGTATAATCATGACTTCTGTTAACATTGATCTCATGAATAATAAAGCCATTTTTGAAAGAAATGCATTAATTGAAACTAATTGATAAAAGCATAAATCAGTCTAATGTAAATTAAATTAAATATTATACTTTTTGTAAATTATTTAGTGTTTCAACACAGATATTTGATACAGAATTGCAGGGATTGATCGAGGAATGAGTGTGTTGGGATATAATAGCTATATCTTTTGCACATAGCAAAACATTAAATACTGCGGTATATATTTTATTGTATTGTGTGGGAAATTAATAAAATCAAAATGTTATATATTTTTTTCCCCATTATGACCGATATATATAACACACCCCCCCCCCCCCCCCCCCCAAACCTTTGGGGCATTGATCACACCTCACCTTTGATAAAGACATTAACACCTAGTCATGGGGCATCTCCTAATAAACTCAAAGGGGGTCCATTCAGACTGTAGAGTATATACCTGTATGTACCTGTACTTCTGGGTCTACAGGAAAAAATATTGTCATGGTGATCACCTGGGCTGCCCCACTCCATCCAAACCATAGGGACATTGACCACACCTTTATTACCTTTGCGATATACATGAATCAACAGGTGTGTCTCATTGTCAACACCTGTCCTGAGGCTGGCCATGTCCATCTCCCCAAAATACCAGAGTTCACTAAAGGCATGCTGTGCAGTATACAATCTAAATATTTACCTGTACTCTGGAAGACAAAAATCCCTCAGGTGTGTCCTCATTCCCTAATTAAACTTAAATGTGTCCATTCATATTTAGATATATATGTTTTAGGTTAATTTTGAATTTACGAATCTGTTTAATCAACATTTGGGGTATATGAATTATCTGCAGGGTATTTGAAATTTGAATGTTTCAAATTTAAATCTTATAGAAGCTTCTCTGCCTATTCTATACCATAATGTATCAATACTTATTAAACTTGATTTTTTTTTCAGAAAGCCAAAGAAGAAAAGATCTACCATTGGCACATGACCTATCAAAGTTTTCAATACTAAATAATAAAATATTATCAATCATCAAACATGACGGTGTTTTTTTTTGTTTTTTTTTTTTCATTTTACTTAAGACTTTTGCTATAGCATTTGTCTAATAAACAAGAAATATCTCTAAAAAAAGATAAAAGGCATAGTTTTATTGCTGGTTTTTATACTGTAAAACTGCTGGTGAAATAAATCAACGAATCACTGGTCTAGTGGTGGGTGCAGATGAGCTCTAAGGCCTATAGGTATACAAGATATATAACATTAAACAACTACAGATGTGTACAGGAGAGTGTTACATACATGTACATGAAAACTGTTCAATATAAAATTATCTACACTAATAAATTTTGTCTTTTGCAAGCCAAGTATAGATATTAACCTAAATTTGACAACTCTCTAACATTATTAACAGATAATAGTTGGATTAATTTAAAAACAGAATGTCTTTTGTAGTAATATTGTTTTATACATTTTACCCGCAGACCTGTATATAATGGACACATCAAAATAAAATGAAACTCGCCCTCGATGTCACCCAAATCACAATTGTTACAGGTAATATTATTATGTCTACCTATTTCTATATTTAATTTGTGTGAGGATGCTCCACATACATTTATATTTAGTTTCTATAGGTTTAAAACTGTACACAGTGGCTATCTATCAGATATCGATATATAATCTACCTTTCGAAGAACTAGATGTCTGTTAACATGTTTTGTTTTGTAACATCGGTCAATCTCTGCTCAATGCTTTTAAAAGCATAGTCTACTGGTGATTTAGAATAAAACATGTACTCAATACCTAAAGCGGCTAATTCATTCTTAATGTCACATATCCACACATCATTCTCATTTACCATTTCATCAAGACATGTTTTCAATACCAGATTACCCGACTGTTTCACCAATATTTGAACACTCTTAATTTTCTCATAATAGTTAATGGTAATCTACCCAATTCACAGTAAACAAAGTCATTGCAAGTTGATTTAGGCACCTTATTAAGTTCAGTATTTTTTTTTACAGAATTTCTAATGTACGCTTTCGACATCTGGTGCTTTATGAAATCCCTATATTTCCGATGCATAACGTAAAATACTGTTTACATACGAATCAAATATAGAACAATGAGTTTCTACATTCAAGCAATGATTTCTAAGAGAAGTTGTCAGAGAAAATAAAGCTTTTCTGCCTTGTTCTGCAAAATGTTTTTGTGTTTTGTAAAACTTCCCATTGTAGTTGAACAGCATACCCAATAATTTAAAACTGTCAACAATTTCTATATTGTCATTATTATTCATTATTATATTTCCATGGCTCATTATTTCTTATTTGTCCATAATTTCTAAACACCATGATTTTAGTTATATCAACATTGACCACCAGATTCCATTTTATGATATATGCATATAAAGAATCCAACATAATTTGTAAATCTTCTGGGCAGTTAACAAATAAAGCCATGTCGTCGGTATACATTAGCAAGAAAAGATCAAGCATCTGTAATTCAATCACAGGGGCATGTCTAGTTTTATATTACAGAAATAGTCATAAATACCTATATATATTGTCAATATATATAGGTATTTATGACTATTTCTGTAATATAAAACTAGACATGCCCCTGTGATTCAATACTTGGACAGTTGTCATTAATAAAGTGTATTTAGATACAAAGAAAATAACACAGGTGATTATATTTCCCCTTGTAAGAGTCCGGTATAATTAGGGAAGCACTGACTGAAGTCAGTATCACTATCGAAAATACAAAAATCGTCGTCAGTATATTTCTCTATACATCGAAATTTAGATAATCGTCTAATGGCAGAAAATCGGACGACATTTTCCATGTGTTTCTATATAAATCTTTAACGGAAAAATGGTGCTTTTTTCGGTAAGACACTACTTAAATATCGTTGTTCACATCTGCCGATATACATTACAGTGCAAAGGTATAACTATCGCCAGTGTGAAGTTATCTCGGCCAAACGCGGTGACACTCTTGGCACGGCACATATGTCACTAATATAAACAACTCTGATATCCACCTATTGCGCAGCCGCAGCGCTTGGTCTCGCTAGATCTCGTGCTAAATATACCTCCGGTTATGAGAACAATAGGTGAGGTCGTGACTCTGCGAGAAAAGCGGTTGTTGCGAATCCCTAGTATATAGGTCTCTGCTTTTTTGAAGGGGCTTCCTGAGGCCTGAACACAGAAGTACTTATTTGTAGTCTCAGTCCTACTATAGGACAATATATTTGTCAAAAAATTTAAAATAAATTTTTCATAAACTGTGAACTATTTGAAACCATGCGGTGAAAACAGAATTACTCTATGACACATAAAACAGGAATTAGAGAAATCTAAAAACACCCCCTTGACACTCACAATTAAGACACAATTCTACATAGTTATAATATATACATGTATCTGACAACATGTGTAAGAAAAAAATGACAGATTTTTCAATAATTGTGATATTTGAATTCTGTAAACTCCCCCGGGAAAATCCTGCTTTCTAGTGTATTTCACGATAGATTCATACCTGGTGTACCCTTAACGCCCCTCCCCCACCCCTTAAATCCGGCAGTGCTTAAGCCAAACCCTTTATAAAAGGTAAAAATCTGGTAAATGCGACACATGAAAGAATTAAATGGGGATAACATATGTGTGAGTTTGTACTTATCCCGATTCATCTCATCTCAACACCTTTACCAAAAGTGGTATACAGAGAAAGAAAATACGATAATAATGCAAACTATATAAAAAAAAATAACAGCGTTCTTCCTTGGGATTTCCTTAAATATACAGCAATTATCATCTTTAAGGGTTACTTTCTTCCGTTTCACTCCGAAAGTGCCAGTCTTCTTTCACACCTGTCCAGTCACCCATTGTTAATTACATGGACACCTGTGGTTACTGTTTTCTTCGAGATTATCATTTTAAACAGTGAAGTGTACCCCTAACCGAACTTCCCACTGCGCGACTTCTTCAGGAAAAG
>NW_022979938.1:0-20117 GCF_902652985.1 Pecten maximus | reverse complement strand
AAACTCCATATGACTGCATGATTTTACTTGAAAATACAAACAAATATTCATTCAGAAAGCACTGTTTTTAACAGAATTATTTCATAGTTAGCACACAAGTATCAAATATATAATTCTATGATTCATGATCATATGATTTTCAGGTAGTGAGTTATAAAGTTGTAGTACTCAATTAAGTACGTTATGCAGTGCTTTTGAACAGATTAACCCAAGATGTGTTTGACTCAAGATTTATCATAATGGTGAAATGTGTACATTTGAGCTGCTGGGATTCAAAGTGATATGAATATCCTGAAACTCCAGCCTGCCCAGACTGTCTTTGACACCTACATTGTGACAACTTAACGAGATCCTGACAACTACACATACAAGTTATTACGGCCAATTGATGTTAAAAGACTATGGAACAATATCATTCTGGAGCACCAAGACTGCGAAGGATATCTGAAGTTTGATTCCCAGAGTTCAAAGCAATGGGGATGGGGTTGGTTAGAGACTTCAGTGTAATGCCTGCCAATATGTCAGTAGTCATTACAAGTTGAATGAGGAAGATGAGATATGCCTAACTGCCAACATAATCCCACCTTCCCACACTGGCCTTCAAAGGCCAGTGTACAGTGGATATTCCTCAGAAAGATGCTATTGGAAATGAGGAGACCTGGGCCACTGTTGTTGGAGAAGAAATCTCGGACACTCTCAAGGTTCTCTGGACTCAGGAAGTCTCATCTTAGCTGTATAAAGATATATGACATTTAATATCTTTAATGTTAATTATTGTATACAGAACATATAATACTAATTTCTAATTAAATATTCAAACAGATATTTAATCTTTGTTTTATTTTACCTTTTGAAATATACAACAACATGGCCTTTGGCATGGCAATCCTCAGGAGACTGTGATAGTCCAACAAATACCAGATCATCGGATGACAAGAATGTTCTTCATAATCTTAGGATTCAACAAGCAAATTCATGGATTTTATATCCCCGCTTTCCTGACATATTACAGGTAAACATTTTTGAGGTTAGGAGTAAACATGTCACGGTAGCTTGACAGAATGATAAATTCTGTTGAGTCATAATATTAGCATGGGAGAAAATCCGTTTTGAATAAATTCATGATGATAAGCGTGTTTGGCGGTATAAGGGGTGGCAAAATAAAGGGTTTTTACTGTATATACATGTACATTGGATTATCAACAATAGAATTCATCCTACTGAAACTTCAGCTTACCAACAAACATACTTATTCTAACTGATATAGTGGTATGATACCCAAGATTTCAAAATGTCATGTATACAAATGTAAAACATATAGATGTATTTAAATGTATAAATATAAATCACAGTCATCAGTTCCCTCACCCTGGTAATATAGTTCTATAGCTATTACAACCTGTTTCATTTGAAAAGAAATTACTATCTTTCCTGCTGTATTTAGACCAGAGATCCCAGAGGGATCTTGGTGCCCACCATTGAATGATCTTCATAGGTTCCATGTCAGATTGATCTTTTCTCTACTTTTCCCTTCATTTTACTAATCTGTGCAAATTGAGACATCCCTCTAGTACTTTTCAAACAAGGGAATCCTAGCTATATAAGAAATTTGAGATTTAACGATAATGGCTGTTTGTTTGCCAGGTTGTTTTCAGGACAGACTGGTCTAAAAATGCAATACAAGGGACCAAGGGGAACCTACTTATGAAATTTGAGAAAGATCCATTCAGTACTTTGAGAAATAGAGATAACAAACTTCAATTGTAACAAGAGATCCCAGAGGGATCTTGGCGCCCACTATTGAATGTTCTTCATAGGTTCCATGTCAGATTGATCTTTTCCCTACTTTTCTCTTCTTCTAAGTCTTACTAATCTGTGTAAATTCAGAAGAAACCTCTAGTACTTTTCAAACAAGGGAAACCTATCTATAAAATTTAAGATTTAGGCACCAAGGGAAACCTATATAACATTTAAGATTTATGCACCAAGGGGGGCCTATATATGGAATTTGAGAAAGATTCCTTCAGTACTTTCTGAGAAATAGCGATAACAAACTTCAATTGTCAAAATCCAAGATGGCTGCCTGTCGGCCATGTTGTTTTCCGATTTGTCTCAAAATGCAATATGCATAACTAGGCACCGAGGGGAACCTACATATGAAATTTCAAAAAGATCCCTTCAATACTATCTTAGAAATAGTGATAACAAACTTCAATTGTCAAAATCCAAGATGGCTGCCTGTCAGCCATGTTGTTTTCCGATTGGTCTCAAAATGCAATATGCATATCTAGGCACCAAGGGGAACCTATATTTAAAATTTGAGAAAGATCCCTTCAGCGCTTTCTGAGAATTAGCGATAAAAAACTTCAATTGTCAAAATCCAAGATGGCTGCCTGTCGGCCATGTTGTTTTCTGATTGGTCTCAAAATGCATTATGCATAACTAGGCACCAAGAGGAACCTATATATGAAATTTGAGAAAGATCCCTTTAGTGCTTTCTCAGAAATAGCGATAACAAACTTCAATTGTCAAAATCCAAGATGGCTGCCTGTCGGCCATGTTGTTTTCCGATTTGTCTCAAAACGCAATATGCATAACTAGGCACCAAGGGAAACCTACATATGAAATTTCAGAAAGATCCATTCAGTACTTTCTCAGAAATAGCGATAACAAACTTCAATTGTCAAAATTCAAGATGGCTGCCTGTCGGCCATGTTGTTTTCTGATTGGTCTCAAAATGCAATATGCATAACTAGACACCGAGGGGAACCTAAATATGAAATTTGAGAAAGATCCCTTCAGTGCTTTCTCAGAAATAGTGATAACAAACTTCAATTGTCAAAATCCAAGATGGCTGCCTGTCGGCCATGTTGTTTTCTGATTGGTCTCAAATCACAATATCATACCTTGGCACCAAGGGGAACCTACTTATGAATTTGAGAAAGATCCATTCAGTACTTTCTCAGAAATAGTGATAACAAACTTCAATTGTCAAAATCCAAGATGGCTGCCTGTCGGCCATGTTGTTTTCTGATTGGTCTCAAATCACAATATGCATAACTTGGCACCAAGGGGAACCTACTTATGAAATTTGAGAAAGATCCATTCAGTGCTTTCTCAGAAATAGCGATCTCAAAACGCAATATGCATAACTAGGCACCAAGGGAAACCTACATATGAAATTTCAGAAAGATCCATTCAGTACTTTCTCAGAAATAGTGATAACAAACTTCAATTGTCAAAATCCAAGATGGCTGCCTGTCGGCCATGTTGTTTTCTGATTGGTCTCAAATCACAATATGCATACCTTGGCACCAAGGGGAACCTACATATGAAATTTGAGAAAGATCCCTTTAGTGCTTTCTCAGAAATAGTGATAACAAACTTCAATTGTCAAAATCCAAGATGGCTGCCTGTCGGCCATGTTGTTTTCTGATTGGTCTCAAATCACAATATCATACCTTGGCACCAAGGGGAACCTACTTATGAATTTGAGAAAGATCCATTCAGTACTTTCTCAGAAATAGTGATAACAAACTTCAATTGTCAAAATCCAAGATGGCTGCCTGTCGGCCATGTTGTTTTCTGATTGGTCTCAAATCACAATATGCATAACTAGGCACCAAGGGGAACCTACTTATGAAATTTGAGAAAGATCCATTCAGTGCTTTCTCAGAAATAGCGATAACAAACTTCAATTGTCAAAATCCAAGATGGCTGCCTGTCGGCCATGTTGTTTTCAGATTGGTCTCAAAACGCAATATGCATAACTAGGCACCAAGGGAAACCTACATATGAAATTTCAGAAAGATCCATTCAGTACTTTCTCAGAAATAGTGATAACAAACTTCAATTGTCAAAATCCAAGATGGCTGCCTGTCGGCCATGTTGTTTTCTGATTGGTCTCAAATCACAATATGCATACCTTGGCACCAAGGGGAACCTACTTATGAATTTGAGAAAGATCCATTCAGTGCTTTCTCAGAAATAGCGATAACAAACTTCAATTGTCAAAATCCAAGATGGCTGCCTGTCGGCCATGTTGTTTTCAGATTGGTCTCAAAATGCAATATGCATAACTAGGCACCAAGAGGAACCTATATATGAAATTTGAGAAAGATCCCTTTAGTGCTTTCTCAGAAATAGCGATAACAAACTTCAATTGTCAAAATCCAAGATGGCTGCCTGTCGGCCATGTTGTTTTCCGATTTGTCTCAAAATGCAATATGCATAACTAGGCACCGAGGGAAACCTGCATATGAAATTTCAAAAAGATCCCTTCAATACTATCTTAGAAATAGCGATAACAAACTTCAATTGTCAAAATCCAAGATGGCTGCCTGTCGGCCATGTTGTTTTCCGATTGGTCTCAAAATGCAATATGCATAACTAGGCACCAAGGGGAACCTATATTTAAAATTTGAGAAAGATCCCTTCAGCGCTTTCTGAGAATTAGCGATAAAAAACTTCAATTGTCAAAATCCAAGATGGCTGCCTGTCGGCCATGTTGTTTTCTGATTGGTCTCAAAATGCATTATGCATAACTAGGCACCAAGAGGAACCTATATATGAAATTTGAGAAAGATCCCTTTAGTGCTTTCTCAGAAATAGCGATAACAAACTTCAATTGTCAAAATCCAAGATGGCTGCCTGTCGGCCATGTTGTTTTCTGATTGGTCTCAAAATGCATTATGCATAACTAGGCACCAAGAGGAACCTATATATGAAATTTGAGAAAGATCCCTTTAGTGCTTTCTCAGAAATAGCATTAACAAACTTCAATTGTCAAAATCCAAGATGGCTGCCTGTCGGCCATGTTGTTTCCCGATTTGTCTCAAAATGCAATATGCATAACTAAGCACCGAGGGAAACCTGCATATGAAATTTCAAAAAGATCCCTTCAATACTATCTTAGAAATAGCGATAACAAACTTCAATTGTCAAAATCCAAGATGGCTGCCTGTCGGCCATGTTGTTTTCCGATTGGTCTCAAAATGCAATATGCATAACTAGGCACCAAGGGGAACCTATATATGAAATTTGAGAAAGATCCCTTTAGTGCTTTCTCAGAAAAAGCGATAACAAACTTCAATTGTCAAAATCCAAGATGGCTGCCTGTCGGCCATGTTGTTTTCTGATTGGTCTCAAAATGCATTATGCATAACTAAGCACCAAGAGGAACCTATATATGAAATTTGAGAAAGATCCCTTTAGTGCTTTCTCAGAAATAGCGATAACAAACTTCAATTGTCAAAATCCAAGATGGCTGCCTGTCGGCCATGCTGTTTTCAGATTGGTCTCAAAACGCAATATGCATAACTAGGCACCAAGGGAAACCTACATATGAAATTTCAGAAAGATCCATTCAGTGCTTTCTCAGAAATAGCGATAACAAACTTCAATTGTCAAAATCCAAGATGGCTGCCTGTCGGCCATGTTGTTTTCAGATTGGTCTCAAAATGCAATATGCATAACTAGACACCGAGGGGAACCTAAATATGAAATTTGAGAAAGATCCCTTCAGTGCTTTCTCAGAAATAGTGATAACAAACTTCAATTGTCAAAATCCAAGATGGCTGCCTGTCGGCCATGTTGTTTTCTGATTGGTCTCAAATCACAATATCATACCTTGGCACCAAGGGGAACCTACTTATGAATTTGAGAAAGATCCATTCAGTACTTTCTCAGAAATAGTGATAACAAACTTCAATTGTCAAAATCCAAGATGGCTGCCTGTCGGCCATGTTGTTTTCTGATTGGTCTCAAATCACAATATGCATAACTTGGCACCAAGGGGAACCTACTTATGAAATTTGAGAAAGATCCATTCAGTGCTTTCTCAGAAATAGCGATCTCAAAACGCAATATGCATAACTAGGCACCAAGGGAAACCTGAATATGAAATTTCAGAAAGATCCATTCAGTACTTTCTCAGAAATAGTGATAACAAACTTCAATTCTCAAAATCCAAGATGGCTGCCTGTCGGCCATGTTGTTTTCTGATTGGTCTCAAATCACAATATGCATACCTTGGCACCAAGGGGAACCTACTTATGAAATTTGAGAAAGATCCATTCAGTGCTTTCTCAGAAATAGCGATAACAAACTTCAATTGTCAAAATCCAAGATGGCTGCCTGTCGGCCATGTTGTTTTCCGATTGGTCTCAAAACGCAATATGCATAACTAGGCACCAAGGGAAACCTACATATGAAATTTCAGAAAGATCCATTCAGTACTTTCTCAGAAATAGTGATAACAAACTTCAATTGTCAAAATCCAAGATGGCTGCCTGTCGGCCATGTTGTTTTCTGATTGGTCTCAAATCACAATATGCATACCTTGGCACCAAGGGGAACCTACTTATGAATTTGAGAAAGATCCCTTCAGTACTTTCTCAGAAATAGCGATAACAAACTTCAATTTTAAAAATTCAAGATGGCTGCCTGTCGGCCATGTTGTTTTCCGATTGGTCTCAAAACGCAATATGCATAACTAGGCACCAAGGGGAACCTACATATGAAATTTGAGAAAAATCCCTTCAGTACTTTCTGAGAAATAGCGATAACAAGAATTGTTTACGGCCGGAGGGACGGAGGGACGGACGGACGGACGGACGGACAGACGGACGGACCACGGACCACGGACGCAGGGCGATTTGAATAGCCCACCATCTGATGATGGTGGGCTAAAATGACAATAATTCACTACATCATCTTGGTCATTCACTCAGTCTTATATAAACTACACACAAATTATTGTGTAAATATAATGGAAACCACAAACCTAGTGGTTTCACCAAAAAAATCCGAAATTGGAACTACCACAATTTGAGTTTCCAAATATATTGTTCTGATCATTGTCACAAAATTTCAGAAAGATCTGGTGAAAACTGAGCGAATGCCGGACACAGTTTGCCTACGGACAGAGGGACAAGCTGATTCCAGTATATCCCCCCCCCCCCCCAACTTTGTTGCAGGGGGTATAATCACATATACCTGAAGGGGTGTTGTCCAAGTATAGTTTGTGCTGTTCCTAAGTGAACCCAGTCTTTGGGTAGACATCTTCAATCATGACCTGTAACAGACAGCAGCTGTGGTAGAATGTTGTTCTTGTTTTTAGGAAGTTTTTTGTGTCCAGGAGATGAAATTTTCCAAGTAGATCGTTCAGAATATATATCATTAGCTCTGTTCTACATGCAATCTATCAAAAATAAACACATAGTTTTAACTTATGATTAAACTACATATATTATTGTGTAAATGAATACTTTCTCCAAAAAATTCCAACACTTTCTCCATACAGTTTCCATGGATACGAGGGATAATAAACTGGGTAAAATAAACCAGGCTTCAGTTTATAGAGATTGTTAAATTCCCAATTAGTTACTTTGGGTTTGTTATATGAAATCAAATAACTATTTAATTAACACTAATCAACGAGTATCATGCTTATAAATAATGCCCACATTTATATGAAAAAGGTGAGTTATCTCCCTTCAATCATCCCATCAAGACAGGTGTTAGGTAAGTTTTATTTCACCTGTCTTTGATCTAATTCTCTCACCTGTAGAAGTCCATGACCAAATTATCTCACCTGTCCAAGTCCATGACCAAATTATTTCACCTGTCCAAGTATCTCACCTGTCCAAGTCTGTGACCTAATTTTCTCACCTGTAGAAGTCTATGACCAAATAATCTCACCTGTAGAAGTCCATGACCAAATTATCTCACCTGTCCAAGTCCATGACCACATTATCTCACCTGACCAAGTCTATGACCAAATTATTCACCTGTAGAAGTCTGTGACCTAATTATCTCACCTGTCCAAGTCTGTGGCCTAATTATCTCACCTGTCCAAGTCTATAACCTAATTATCTCACCTGTCCAAGTCTGTGACCTAATTATCTCACCTAGTTTCAAAGCAATGGGGATGGGGTTGGTTAGAGACTTCAGTGTAATGCCTGCCAATATGTCAGTAGTCATTACAAGTTGAATGAGGAAGATGAGATATGCCTAACTGCCAACATAATCCCACCTTCCCACACTGGCCTTCAAAGGCCAGTGTACAGTGGATATTCCTCAGAAAGCTGCTATTGGAAATGAGGAGACCTGGGCCACTGTTGTTGGAGAAGAAATCTCCGACACTCTCAAGGTTCTCTGGACTCAGGAAGTCTCATCTTGGCTGTATAAAGATATATGACATTTAATATCTTTAATGTTAATTATTGTATACAGAACATATAATACTAATTTCTAATTAAATATTCAAAACAGATATTTAATCTTTGTTTTATTTTACCTTTTGAAATATACAACAACATGGCCTTTGGCATGGCAATCCTCAGGAGACTGTGATAGTCCAACAAATACCAGATCATCGGATGACAAGAATGTTCTTCATAATCTTAGGATTCAACAAGCAAATTCATGGATTTTATATCCCCGCTTTCCTGACATATTACAGGTAAAACATTTTGAGGTTAGGAGTAAACATGTCACGGTAGCTTGACAGAATGATAAATTCTGTTGAGTCATAATATTAGCATGGGAGAAAATCCGTTTTGAATAAATTCATGATGATAAGCGTGTTTGGCGGTATAAGGGGTGGCAAAATAAAGGGTGGCAAAATAAAGGGTTTTTACTGTATATACATGTACATTGGATTATCAACAATAGAATTAATCCTACTGAAACTTCAGCTTACCAACAAACATACTTATTCTAACTGATATAGTGGTATGATACCCAAGATTTCAAAATGTCATGTATACAAATGTAAAACATATAGATGTATTTAAATGTATAAATATAAATCACAGTCATCAGTTCCCTCACCCTGGTAATATAGTTCTATAGCTATTACAACCTGTTTCATTTGAAAAGAAATTACTATCTTTCCTGCTGTATTTAGACCAGAGATCCCAGAGGGATCTTGGTGCCCACCATGGAATGATCTTCATAGGTTCCATGTCAGATTGATCTTTTCTCTACTTTTCCCTTCATTTTACTAATCTGTGCAAATTGAGACATCCCTCCAGTACTTTTCAAACAAGGGAATCCTAGCTATATAAGAAATTTGAGATTTAACGATAATGGCTGTTTGTTTGCCAGGTTGTTTTCAGGACAGACTGGTCCAAAAATGCAATACAAGGGACCAAGGGGAACCTACTTATGAAATTTGAGAAAGATCCATTCAGTACTTTGAGAAATAGAGATAACAAACTTCAATTGTAAAAATCCAAGATGGCGGTCTGTCGGCCATATTGTTTTCCAATTGATCTCAAAATGCAATTAGCATAACTAGGCACCAAGTTGTCAAAATCCAAGATGGCTGCCTGTCGGCCATGTTGTTTTCAGATTGGTCTCAAAACGCAATATGCATAACTAGGCACCAAGGGAAACCTACATATGAAATTTCAGAAAGATCCATTCAGTACTTTCTCAGAAATAGTGATAACAAACTTCAATTGTCAAAATCCAAGATGGCTGCCTGTCGGCCATGTTGTTTTCTGATTGGTCTCAAATCACAATATGCATACCTTGGCACCAAGGGGAACCTACTTATGAATTTGAGAAAGATCCCTTCAGTGCTTTCTCAGAAATAGCGATAACAAACTTCAATTGTCAAAATCCAAGATGGCTGCCTGTCGGCCATGTTGTTTTCAGATTGGTCTCAAAACGCAATATGCATAACTAGGCACCAAGGGAAACCTACATATGAAATTTCAGAAAGATCCATTCAGTACTTTCTCAGAAATAGTGATAACAAACTTCAATTGTCAAATCCAAGATGGCTGCCTGTCGGCCATGTTGTTTTCTGATTGGTCTCAAATCACAATATGCATACCTTGGCACCAAGGGGAACCTACTTATGAATTTGAGAAAGATCCCTTCAGTGCTTTCTCAGAAATAGCGATAACAAACTTCAATTGTAAAAATTCAAGATGGCTGCCTGTCGGCCATGTTGTTTTCTGATTGGTCTCAAAACGCAATATGCATAACTAGGCACCAAGGGAAACCTACATATGAAATTTCAGAAAGATCCATTCAGTACTTTCTCAGAAATAGTGGATAACAAACTTCAATTGTCAAATCCAAGATGGCTGCCTGTCGGCCATGTTGTTTTCTGATTGGTCTCAAATCACAATATGCATACCTTGGCACCAAGGAGAACCTACTTATGAAATTTGAGAAAGATCCCTTCAGTGCTTTCTCAGAAATAGCGATAACAAACTTCAATTGTAAAAATTCAAGATGGCTGCCTGTCGGCCATGTTGTTTTCTGATTGGTCTCAAATCACAATATGCATACCTTGGCACCAAGGGGAACCTACTATGAATTTGAGAAAGATCCCTTCAGTACTTTCTCAGAAATAGCGATAACAAACTTCAATTGTAACAAGAGATCCCAGAGGGATCTTGGCGCCCACCATTGAATGATCTTCATAGGTTCCATGTCAGATTGATCTTTTCTCTACTTTTCCCTTCATTTTACTAATCTGTGCAAATTGAGACATCCCTCCAGTACTTTTCAAACAAGGGAATCCTAGCTATATAAGAAATTTGAGATTTAACGATAATGGCTGTTTGTTTGCCAGGTTGTTTTCAGGACAGACTGGTCCAAAAATGCAATTCAAGGGACCAAGGGGAACCTACTTATGAAATTTGAGAAAGATCCATTCAGTACTTTAAGAAATAGAGATAACAAACTTCAATTGTCAAAATCCAAGATGGCGGTCTGTCGGCCATATTGTTTTCCAATTGATCTCAAAATGCAATAAGCATAACTAGGCATCAAGGGGAACCTCCATATGAAATTTGAGAAAGATCCCTTCAGTACTTTCTCAGAAATAGCAATAACAAACTTCAATTGTCAAAATCCAAGATGGCTGCCTGTCGGCCATGTTATTTTCAGATTGGTCTAAAAATGCAATATGCATAACTAGGCACCAAGGGAAACTTACATATGAAATTTGAGAAAGATCCCTTAAATAGTCTCTCAGAAATAGAGATAACAAACTTAACTTGTCAAAATCCAAGATGGCTGCCTGTCGGCCATGTTGTTTTCAAATTGGTCTCAAAACGCAATATGCATAACTAGGCACCAAGGGAAACTTACATATGCAATTTCAGAAAGATCCATTCAGTACTTTCTCAGAAATAGTGATAACAAACTTCAATTGTCAAAATCCAAGATGGCTGCCTGTCGGCCATTTTGTTTTCTGATTGTCTCAAAACGCAATATGCATAACTAGGCACCAAAGGGAACCTACATATGAAATTTTCAGAAAGATCCATTCAGGACTTTCTTCAGAAATAGTATCACAAAACTTAAATTGGAAAATGTCAAAATCCAAGATGGCTGCCTGTCAGCCATGTTGTTTTCCTGATTGGTCTCAAAACGCAATAATGCATAACTAAATCACTAACTAGGCACAAGGGAAAAACCTCTATTAAATTGAGAAAGATCCCTGTTCGTACTTTTTTCTCAGAAATAGTGATAACACACTTCAAAACTCATGCAAAATCCAAGATGCTGCCTGTGCCATGTTGTTACTCTCGATTGGTCTTAAATGCAATATGCTAACTAGCACCAAGGGGAACCTTCTATGACTTTTGAGAAAGATCCATTCAGTACTTGCTCAGAATAGCTATAACCCATTTACTTCACTGGGGTTTCAAAATCCAAGATGGCTGCCTGTCGGCCCATGTTGTATTTTCGATTGTCTCAAACGCATATGCAACTCGGCACGCAAGTGGAACCACATATGAAATTTGAGAATATCCCTTCAGTAACTTTCTCCGAAATAGCGATAAACTGACTTGTTTACGACGGACGAGGGCTGACGGACGGACGAGGGAGGGACGGACGACGACCACTGAACGCCAGGCGATTTGCAAATCCCCCATCTGATGAATGTGGGCTAAAAATTCAAGATGGCTGCCTGTCGACCATGTTGTTTTTTCCCCGATTGGTCTCAAAACGCAAGATGCATAACTAGGACTGCACAAGGGGGAACCTACATATGAAATTTGAGAAAGATCCCTTCAGGACTTCTCAAAATAGCGATAACAAGAATTGTTTACGCGGAGGGAACGGAGGGACGGGGAACTGGGACGGACGGACGGGGGACGGACGGACCCACGTACGCAGGGCATTGTAGCCCACCATCTGATGAGGTGGGCTAAAAACTGACAAATAATTCACTACAATCATCTTGGTCATTCACTCAGTCTTATATAAACTAACACACAAATTCTTTTTAAATATATGGCAACCACAACCTATTGGTTTCCAAAATCACCAACAAAAAATCCGAATTGGAACTACCACATTTGAGTTTCCAAAATATCGTTTCTGATCTGTCCACAAAATTTCGAAAGATCTGGTGAAAACTGAGCGAATTGCCGGACCCAGTTTTGCCTCACGGACAGAGGGGACAACTGATTCCAGTATAGTCCCCCCCCCCAACTTTTGTTGCAGGGGGTAGAATCCCATATACCTGAATGGGTGTTGTCCAAGGATATTTTTGCTGTTCCAGTGACCCAGTCTTTTTGGGTAGACATCTTCCAAGCAAATCTTCATCATACCTGACAGACAGGCAGCTGTGGTAGAAATTTTTCTTGTTTTATGGGAAGTTTTTTTTTTTTGTGTCCAGGAAGATGAAATTTTTCCAAGTAGACTCGTGCAGAAGATATATCATTAGCTCTGTTCTACAACGCATCTAATCAAAATAACACATAGTGTTTTTAACTCTATTATTAAACGAGCATCTAGTTATTATGTTAAATGAATACTTTTCTCCGAACAAAATTTCCTTAACACTTGTTCTTTCTCTCCATACATTAGTCGTTCCATTCGAAGATAAGTACGAGGACTACTGACGCCCTGGGTAAAATAAACCAGGCTTCAGTTTTAATAGAGAATTGGTTAAAATTCCCAATTAGTTACTTTGGTTTGTTCGCTGAAATCAAATAACTCTTTATCATTACACTAATACACCCGAGTCATCATGCAACTGTTTGCATTTCAAGTTAGGCCTCTGTACTGCCCCACATTTAGTATGAAAAGGTGAGCGTTTATCTCCCTTCAATTACACTTCATCTCCATCACGATCTAGGTGTTCTAGGTAAGTGTTTTTTTTATGTGTATTTTCACCGGCCTGCTCTCCGGTGCGAGCTAATTGCTCTCAACTCTGTAGATTCCATTACCAAATATCTCTCCCTGTCCCAAGTTCCATGACCAAATTATTTCACCGTTCCATTATATCACCTGTCACGTCTGTGACCTAATTTTCTCACCTGTAAGTCTTTGACCAAATTATTCTTCACCTGTAGAAGTCCTGACCAAGTTACTCTCAACCTGGCCAAGTCTATGACCACATTATCTCACCTACCATAGTCTATTGACGCACACTTATTTCACCTGTAGAAGTCTGTGACCTAATTATCTCACCTGTCCAAGTCTGTGGGCCTAACTTATCCCACCTGTGTCCAAGTCCTATGACCTTAATTTTATCTCTCACGTGTCCATTCCCTGTGCCTAAGTTATCTCACCTGTCCAAGTCCTGTGACCTAATTATCTCACCTGTCAACCTGTGACCTAATTTATCTCACCTGTAGAAGTCTGTGACCAAGACCATGTGTCACACTTGTATTCATCCAGTTTTGGCTAACGGCTGACCTGTTTTTTGCTGCAGTTGTGTCAATCGTGACTATCATCTGAAATACAGTTGTATGTGTCATTAAAGTTTGTGCACAGTACAGTATCTGCACCTGTAGTAAAAGAGGGGGGGGGGTAACCATTGTACAATATTGTGGCCGCCCAGTTTTAATCTGTTAATAACCACAGATGAAATTTTGCTGTCTAATGCTAATCTTAACAGAATTTACATTTTTAACTTACTTTCATTACAAAATGGGTCTTAATGAATACCAAAAAATAACAACATTGTATGTTATAATTTACATGATGAATTTTTCATATCAACTGTAACTTTCACTCTTATTACTCTTTGCTGCTGAGAAATCAAACCTCAAACACCCGTGACATCTCCACGCCTCCAAAAACTTGACCTTTCAGTCTCCAGACTTGACCGCGTGGTCACTCATGCAGTTCCACACCCATGTCTGTCTGCTTGTCCTCTCCCAAGACTCTACCCTTCCAACCCCGTCTAAACTTTTGCCTTTTGTCGCAAACCCTTGACCTGTCCCACTGCATATCATGAAGCCGGTTTTTCCTTTGTCCCACATCCAAGCCTTAATTATTACCTTTAACGCTCCCAACCCTTGAACCTTTCACCATAACGAACCCTTACTTCTGTCCCTCAAGACTTGTACCTTGGACCCCTCTAAATTTGGACCGTTTTGGTCCCAACCTTGACCTGTCACACTGCAATCATGAACCTCCTTTGTCCCTTCAAAACCTTTCAGTATTACCTTTAGCCCTCCAAACTTTGATCTTCAGTCTCAAACCTTGACCTTTCAACTCTCAAACATTGCCTTTTCAGCCCTGCAATTTACCTTGATATCTGACCCTCAAAGCTTTGACCTTTCACCCTCCAAAACGGCTTGACATGCCGCTCAGATTGTGTACATCACCATGGCCTAATGTACCACTTACAGTACAGTCATCTTTTGATGGTACACAGGCTGTTTGTCTGTTATCCTTTCCTGGTTGTTTTCACTGATGGAAGAAGCTTCTGACCATGAGGACTGATTTATGGGCCTCAGAATCAGGATTGTCTACCTAGGTCAAATAAGGGGATGGATTCCTGGACAAAATCCTAACAGATTTTCCTCTATCATAACAATTTTTTTTTGCATTGTCATTTTTGAATACTATAGAATTTTCCCAGGATTGTTCTGCTTTTTCCTTGGAAATGAATTATCATTATATTTTAATAAGAGAGAACAGTTATCATGTTATAACTATTAATAGATTAAGGCTCAAGACAATCTTAATCAATTTAACAGATCGTTTTCAAAACCTGTAACCTTTCACTCTCCAAACATGCCCTTTTAGCCTGCAAGTTTAAAACCATTGATATCTTATCTGACCCTCAAAGCTTTGACCTTTCAACCCTCCCAAACCTTGACTGTCCACTTTCAGTACCTGTGTACATCACCATTGCCTAATGTAGCCACTTACAATACATCCCTGTTGATGGTACAGCTTTGTCTGTTATTCCTGGTGTTTTTCATCTGATGGAAGAGCTTTCTGACCATGGACTGGTAGGCTTCTGTCCCTCATGATCAGGATCGGCTAACTTGGCCAAAAATGGGATGGACTCCGGACAAAAGTTTGATTCATTAAGAATGGCTGAATCAAAGTTGTGATACAACCTGCTACACAATTTAAAACCCAACATTTGACATGGTTTTAAAAACTTTTATTATAGATATGACAGGTCCTCCATGTTGGAATTAAACCGTGATGGTTACATTCACCACCATTGCTATGTTGGGAATACCTGGTCATTTTTGCACAGTACGATAAAATAAGTAATTCTGACATTATTACTTCAAAAAATATCATATATGTCAACATTACATCTAAACCTTCAACCAAATACCATTACGTGAGGCCAATGGGCCCTAACGGTCACTTAGTTGTATAATATATAATTCTATGATTTTTACTCATATCTAACTCCTGTGACCTAGAAGCCAAGTCATTCATTTTGAACAAACGTTGTATTACTACTTTTCATTCATACATATACATATCAGGCCTCCTGTTCCGCTTGGGTATTGAGAAATAAGTCATTACAAGCTCTTAGCATGTTTGAAGAACCCTTGACCTTGGAAATGTAGGCCAAGGACATTCCTCTAATAAACTTTGTACCACTTCATCCCAGCATGCAACAGACCCAATATCAGGTCCTCCTGGGCCCTTGGTTATCGATTAAATATTTTTCACATATTTGACCGTAGCTGTGACCCTGATGAAGGTCAAGGTTAGCCCATACTTGGTACCCCTACATACAACCTGCTATTATAGGGCTCAAAGTGGCACCAATTTAGTGTCATGTGCCCTTAAATTAACCATTTGGTGACCAGTGTTATGACCTATAAGTCGCTTCTGCATGGCACTAAATGATTGTGTAAATTTTCATTGTGTCAATCTTCAAGGTTGAAGTCAATGATCAAAAGACAGTTGAAAAAGTTACATACAGATATTACCTGATCTAAAGAATTAAAGTTTCTTCTTTTTTAAATTTAATGACAGCTAGCCTAGGCAACTTATTTTTCAAATTGAATTATGCACTGTAAAAATATCCACCCTTGACATCGTCCTCTCAGAATAGTTTTTATCTTCTATAGTCTTGCTTCGCTTTAACTTTAACGTAGCAATTCGGCACCTTCCCTAGATACATTGTATAACCTCTTGATGTCTTATCTTCACAATGTCAGTACTGTCTGTCAAACTCCCTAAACAATCACTACGGTTCACCATTTACATTTTTTTGTTCTGTTACTAAGTAAACACTGGAAAACAGACATATCACCAATGACTTGCCCATACAGATCTGCTTAAATAGTGTTGCCATCTGTTTCTGTGTTGGACTACCGTTGGTGTCAGTGCCAGCCTGCAATGGGTGAAATCTCCGATGTGGTCCAAGCAACAGGAGGTGCCCAACCAAGGATCCTGTCTGTCTGTACTGCTGTGCAATCCTTTGTCATTTCAGCCCTGTGTCCTGGCTTTGGATTAGTTAATTTCCATTTTCAGTTTTGTGTCACTGCCTTGTACTGCCCCATGGCCGATCAGTCAAATCTATGGAGTATCAAAATTAAAAATACATTTCAGCTAATTACAAAGAATAGTGTAAATTACTTCCCTTACCTATTAAATAACTCATACATACAACTTCTCGATGATTAATCTTCTGAATGAAATTATAAAATGATATTTTCCACAATCTTGCTGTCCAATGGCTACGAAAAAAAAATCTTAATCTGCACAATCCGCTTCAAATGAGAGGGCCTGCCAAGGACTTAATTTTCTCTCCATTCTTAGTTAAAGGGCAGTTCTTGTTCGGTTGAAAATGCTCATTTTATGGGTGTGACATATCATCTCGCCTTATTATAACATTTATACCAATTCACTTGTTCCACGGTGTTCCTCTCCATATACCGTTCAAAACTTTCCTACATCATGCACAGGTCCTTTCCAAATATAACAACCATAACAATTTTCAATCACCCCTTGTATTATGGTTTTTTCCCATAACAAAACAGATTAACCGTCTTTCCATCTCACGTGTTTCCTGTGAACACAGATAACTCCCAATACACCAACTTTTAATGGAAAAAACCCTTGTGCTCTCTTTGCAAACTATTTTCCACAGAGCTCACTCAAACGCAACAGTTTTGGTAACTCTTTAAAGATACAATATAATCTTAAAAGTACAAGGGCCCAATGGGCCCAAATCGCTCACCTGCAATGCAGTGATCTTTTCATATATGGATCCTGCAGTTATTTGAAAGCATGCTTCAAGATTTTAGCCTTTTTGACTCCTGTGACCTTGAATGAAGGTCAAGGTCATTCATTTCAACAAACTTGGTAGCCCTTTACCCCAGCATGCTACAGACTTAATATCAACTCCCTGGGACTCTTGGTTATTGAGAAGAAGTCGTTTAAAGATTTTAGCCTTTTTGACTCCTGTGACCTTGAATGAAGATCAATGTCATTCATTTGAACAAACTTGGTAGCCCTTTACCCCAGCATGCTACAGGCCAAATATTAGGTCTCTGGGACTGTTGGTTATTGAGAAGAAGTCGTTTAAAAGATTTTAGCCTTTTTGACTCCTATGACCTTGAATGAAGGTCAAGGTCATTCATTTGAACAAATTTGGTAGCCCTTTACCGCAGCATGCTACAAACCCAATATCAACTCCCTGGGACTCTTGGTTATTGAGAAGAAGTCGTTTAAAGATTTTAGCCTGTTCGGTTCCCTGTGACATTGAAATGAAGGTCCAAGGTCATTCATTTGAACAAACTAGGTAGCCCTTCACCCCAGCATGCTACAGACCCAATATCAACTCCCTGGGACTCTTGGTTATTGAGAAGAAGTCGTTTAAAGATTCAGCCTTTTTGACTCCTGTGACCTTGAATGAAGATCAAGGTCATTCATTTGAACAAACTTGGGAGCCCTTCACCCCAGCATGCTACAGGCCAAATATTAGGTCTCTGGGACTCTTGGTTATTGAGAAGAAGTTGTTTAAAGATTTTAGCCTTTTTGACTCCTGTGACCTTGAATGAAGGTCAAGGTCATTCATTTCAACAAACTTGGTAGCCCTTTACCCCAGCATGCTACAGACCCAATATCAACTCCCTGGGCCTCTTGGTTATTGAGAAGAAGTCATTTAAAGATTTTAGCCTTTTTGACTCCTGTGACCTTGAATGAAGGTCAAGGCCATTCATTTGAACAAACTTGGGAGCCCTTGACCCTAGCATGCTGCAGGCCAAATATTAGGTCTCTGGATCTGTTGGTTATTGAGAAGAAGTTGTTTAAAGATTTTAGCCTTTTTGACTCCTGTGACCTTGAATGAAGGTCAAGGTCATTCATTTGAACAAACTTGGGAGCCCTTCACCCCAGCATGCTACAGACCTAATATCAACTCCCTGGGACTCTTGGTTATTGAGAAGAAGTTGTTTAAAGATTTTAGCCTTTTTGACCCCTGTGACCTTGAATGAAGGTCAAGGTCATTCATTTGAACAAACTTGGTAGCCCTTCACCCCAGCATGCTACAGACCCAATATCAAGTCCCTGGGTCTTTTTGGCTATTTAGAAGAAGTCGTTTAATTTTTTTTTAGCATATTTGACCCCTGTGACCTTGAATGAAAGTCAAGGTCATTCATTTGAACAAACTTGGTAGCCCTTCACCCCAGCATGCTACAGACCTAATATCAACTCCCTGGGACTCTTGGTTATTGAGAAGAAGTTGTTTAAAGATTTTAGCCTTTTTGACCCCTGTGACCTTGAATGAAGGTCAACGTTATTCATTTGAACAAACTTGGTAGCCCTTCACCCCAGCATGCTACAGGCCCAATATTAGGTCTCTGGGCCTTTTGGTTATTGAGAAGAAGTTGCTTGAATGGAAAAGTTGACGCCGGACGGACGGCCGGACGGCCGGACGGCCGGACGGACGACGGACGGACGACGGACGCCGCGCCACGGCATAAGCTCACTTGCCCTTCGGGCAGGTGAGCTAAAAATGAACACAAAAATTCTCAGTTGGTACTTGCTTCACAATCCAATAATGTGCCAAAAATACAGATGATGATAAAAAAAATTAATGCATACTGTATAATAATATTGATCAAATTAATCACCAGAATTATATTCATGAATTCATTCAGATAAATATACATTTAGTAAGGACTGAAATCATTATACTAAACAAACAAGTTCATGAATCAGTTTCACAACAAACAGAATAAATACATTAACACAAATCAAACTCCATCAGCTGATAGGTTTTCCGCAGTCCCACAGTAATGTCCGCGAGGTGAGTACACCCATAGTTGATTCCACTCGACGACAGACACTGGCCTCCTCCCTAAGTACGGCCATACTGAAACCCTTAATATGGGCATAAGTTTACCCCTTGGGTCTATGAATTTTGTGTTGTACCGTACACTATGGAAACTCCCTTCCTCTGCAGATAGATGGTGCCTCTGACTGTGATGACACTTACCAAGGGTAAGTTGATTTCGGCAGTTCGAGCGGAAAACACATTGCCCAGAGAAGTAAGTGATGGATGTCAAATGTACTTCTGGGGTGGCACAATCAGATCCAGTACATGCCAACACTGGACATCTCATACCCTTGATCCAGTCAGGACGGATGTCTTCGTCCAAGTACTCCGGCTCCAAGGGTGACACAATCAGGTCTAGTACATGTCAACACTGGACCACCTCATGTCCTCGATCTGTCAGGACGGATGTCTTCGTCCAAGTACTCCGGCTCCAAGGGTGACACAAACAGGTCCAGTATATCCATGGTAGCTGATAATTCTCACCAGTGAAGACTAGCTGTTGAGTAAAAGAAGAAAACATCTCAGTTCATTCCTTTTCGAGGGGTGGCCCACAATCACAGTTGTACTCAATTTT
>NW_022979937.1:0-1782 GCF_902652985.1 Pecten maximus | reverse complement strand
TGAAAAGCAGTAGAGGGATAAAAACGTCAGTGATAATTTGTAGTGCAATGTTAAATCCTTTGGTAAGTGCATATTTAAATTAAAAACATGTGACATTACTGTTTATAGATTCTGACTACACTGGGGATGATTTTCATTATTAAAACAAAGATACCAGTAGTAAAGAGATTGTAAATATGGTTCCTTGATTGTGAAGATGTGTTTTGTGAAACATTGAATGTTGTTCGAGTAGACTAATCAAGGATGTTGTACTCCTGCATTTGAAATACATGTAAATGGAAGTTATGTGCATGTTATTTTCACTTGCACTTAAATTCTTTATTCCGCATTAGTGAGTCAACTTTTCTGTAATTTCATGAACGTTTGTCTTGCAAGTCATATACAGTACTGCACATCAATGTAGGTGTGATTAATATATTTTGAACCTCACCACAAGGATTTAATCCCTATAATATAAGTGAAATAGCCCATACAAAACTGTTTAAAAAAAGTCAACAAACTGTCATTGCTGGATGTTATTATTGAAGACATGGAGTTAGGGCCAGAGGAAACTCGGGCAAGGTTAATGATAACATCACATCTTAAGTTTCTGTTTCAATCCTCTAATCACTTACAACAAGAGTCGTGTATATACACGTCTCTGGTACAACGGAGTTACAAAAATAAATGGACCAAATATTGAGGACTGTGTGTTTCGGATTGTTTTTTGTTTTTGTTTTATATTTCATAGTGAATTTTATGAAATTTGTTGTAATATAAACATTATTGGACATTTTACATTTTCCATAATTTTGGACTTCTTCGATGTCTAATTTCTCTTTGTAAAAATGTTACACTTACAAATTATTTAATTACATCTCAACCAGCTGTCTGTCTTTTGAAAGTGATATGTATAATTCCCCTTTTCTCATTGTTATCGGATTAAACCGCGCAATATGTATGTACATTTACCTTTTGATGTTAATTGAGTTAATTAACTGGTCTGGCCAGGTATGACACCTAGCCTCGAACAAAGGTCAATTAAGCTTATTATCTCACCTGTCTGAAATGTGACCATCTGAGTACTAAAATGCCACCTGTCAATCATTTGTATTAACTCTAGCTTAAATACTATGTGTAAGGTTTTGTAAAATTAATTAGAACCTAGAGTTCGGACTGTACGGGTCGATTTTCGGATATTCCGTAAATCGCCTGCCGACTCCTAGAAAGTTTAGTGTAATAAATACTATATCTTGGACCGTATTTTAACATCTTTGGATTTTATATATATTCTACAAAAATATTACAACGACGGGAAAAATCGTTGTGATATATATACATATACGGACAAAGGTCAATTAAGCTTATTATCTCACCTGTCTGAAATGTGACCATCTGAGTACTAAAATGCCACCTGTCAATCATTTGTATTAACTCTAGCTTAAATACTATGTGTAAGGTTTTGTAAAATTAATTAGAACCTAGAGTTCGGACTGTACGGGTCGATTTTCGGATATTCCGTAAATCGCCTGCCGACTCCTAGAAAGTTTAGTGTAATAAATACTATATCTTGGACCGTATTTTAACATCTTTGGATTTTATATATATTCTACAAAAATATTACAACGACGGGAAAAATCGTTGTGATATATATATATATATACGATTGTTTTTGTCAGCAGAATATATGTAAAATCCAGCCAGCAAATTTAAAACCGTGCGTGACTTCGTCTGATGTGAAACCATAGGCCACGCCATATACTAATCATGAAACAACTTAATGATGATTTGTCCACGTACACT
>NW_022979936.1:4986-5478 GCF_902652985.1 Pecten maximus | reverse complement strand
TATGCGAATTTTGAAAAATATGAAGGCAAGTTCGATATTTATAAATAAACATTCCATGCATTACATGATGCATCATCCGTGAGGAATCACTTTAACATATATGTTTTATTGTCATCTAAACCACCTGTCATAAAACAACATACATTAATAAATGAAATAAAAAAAAGTTGGTGTGTTGTGGAAAAATAAATACCACGTATGCGTCTTGGTGGTTTGTACTTTTTCAATATTCTGTATAGAAATGGTATACCCGGTACAACTTTTGTATAAACTCACTTTCACAACTTTTCCTTGTACATTCACTATGGATTTTAAGGGAGAATCCAAAACCCTATCGATGGTCATTTCATCACCATTTGATTCCCCAGGAAATTTTATGTTCAATGCCTCATTCTTTATCGAATCTGGAACAGCCATAGGTTTTGACAGTCCAACTTCTGTCCTGCTTGTTATGGCGATATAGCCGTCTTGACATGTACCATGCATGATCGT
>NW_022979936.1:0-4886 GCF_902652985.1 Pecten maximus | reverse complement strand
TGGTTGTTATTTTGTTTAACGTCCTATTAACATCTAAGGTCATTTAAGGACGGCCTCCCGTGTGTGCGACATGCATGCGTGTGGTTTGATAATGCAGTGATATGAATATAAAATCTACTTACTGCTGGTATTGTCGAGGGGATTCATCTTCATCTTCAATTAAGATGATTGATGCAGAAGCGTTCTGTTGTTTGGGAGTTGACGTCTCCCTGGCGACAATACTGTCGCTCCACTCTATGGTTTCACTACAAAAAAAAATGAAATCAAGTTATAATAAAATTGAGTTTTGGAAAATACAAAATCAATAAACAGACTAAATCTAGCATTGATTGGTTGATTGTATTAGTTGATCTGATAGTTTAATAAAACAATCATTTAAATGATCCAAAAACAATACTTACTTAAAGAACCTTTCAAATGGATCGACACCAGAGATATTTCCTTGATCGTCCAGGTCCCCAAATTCCTCCACGACTTTAACCAATTGGGTGTCAGTTATTTGGCTAGCCATTTTAAATTTGATGTTGGCAGTACGTTTTAGAAAAAAAGACTGGGCTGGTGGAAAGATGATTACTAGTTTTATCATTGTCACTTATCAATTTGCACCAAAAGATGATTACTAGTTTTATCATTGTCACTTATCAATTTGCACCAATTTTTGGAGGGAAATGATTCTAGACGTTCATCAGAATTTGCTATCCCGATCCGTTGATTTTATCGAATCTATTCATTTTGTAAGGATTTTTCGGAGGGAAGGAAATTCATTCGTTAATCAGAATCCGATTTTCTTATCATATAGCATCGATAGAATTTCGTGGGAAGCAATTTGCATCGTTGTTTTTTTTTCTTTTTGAAGTGAAACATGTTTATTCTTCTATTAATATCTGATTTTATTATCGTGATAGATTCATTGATAGCATTTGATTGAATTCAGTCATTTTGTTAGGTTTTGTTGGGTTTTTTTTGTTAGGGAAGCGCGCTTATACGTTTCATCAGAATGTTTTTAATACAATGAATTGAGGCAAAGTACCAATTATCCTGTCCTTTTAAAAAAGATTCCGCCCCTAAAACATTGTACTCTTATCTATTACGGTTATTAGGACAACGTGTGTCTCTACTCAGCTCGAAAATGACCTCGTAATTTAGTCGAGGAGGTCATATTGGTCAGTATCGCGGTCTACGGTCACCCTCAACCGTTCACGTTCTATAAACAAATTGATATGTATAACTCTGGAAAAGTTCAGTTTTCATCAAGTTGATGATTAGAAGAGTCAACATTTCAGAAAGGCAGAATGTACCTATTGTTTTCTCACTTCCTGGCGAACACTTATGTATACGGAAAAATGTCACATACCTCATTCACACCTGATTTGTGGCAAAACAAATCATTACGCATCTAGGTATCAGTTTCATTTTACCGCTGATTAGTGAGGACATTTGCATAGATGTGAGGACATTCGCATAGATAGATAAATATAAATGACATGATGGTCTCCAGTCGATCTGACTTTGGGGTCAAAAAAGGAAAATATCACACAGGTTATCAGTTTGTGTCCCCCACCACACCTTAATTAGACAGGACAAGCGTTGAGAGAGAAAAAACGAATGAAAAATAAAACAAGCAAGTTTCCTAAATCTCATTCATTCCAAGATGTTTGGTCAAACTCTTCTGATCAGTTTGATCATCGCATGCTCCGCTTGCCCTACGGCAAAACGATGTTGCAAAAACATCCGCACGGTTTGGGATTGCAGGGAAACTCGCTGTTCCTGTATACTACTAAGGACTAATGGGACAGTGTTTGCTGGACATACCCTACAAAGGGTAGTCTCCCACCGGTATACCGACATCTTTTTCCAATCGGAGGAGCATTTTGTTAATTTCAAATGTGTAGAAGGAGTTAGCCTGCATCTCCCCGGGAAAAACCGAGAGAGACATTGTGGTAAGTAGAAAATGATCATTTGTCATATGATGGAATATATATATATATAAGGGTCAAAGAATTAATATGAACAGTATAATCCAGATAACACTGGATCCTCACATAAATGTATGGAGGATACGAATTACTTGTAATGACATTATCCTTATTGTATTTTATTGTATTTCCAGTACTTATATATATTATGTGATTGTATTTGTAATTTTTTGTGTTTTGATAAAGGGGCGGATTGCCTCGAAAATTTAACAAGCCTTATTGTTTACACTGTTTGAATTACTTCTTTGCCCATATATATATATATATATATTTATCAACAATGTACTGATATGAGGTCAATATAAAAAGATGATAAAGAGAATACATCACTCCCTAAAAGTTTATGAATGTAACTGTCTCTATGGTCATTATAACTTCCTTGCTTTGGTTTGGTTTATTTTGTTTAACGTCCTATTAACATCTAAGGTCATTTAAGGACGGCCTCCCGTGCGTGCGACATGCATGTGTGTGGTGAGTGCGTATGTGTGTTTTGGGAGGCTGCGGTATGTTCGTGTAAAGTCTCCTTGTGATAGGCCGGAATTTTTGCCGATTTAAAGTGCTACCTCACTGAAGCATACTGCCGAAGACACCCAGCAGCACACCCCACCCGGTCACATTATACTGACAACGGGCAAACCAGTCGTCCCACTCCAAATATGCTGAGCGCTAAGCAGGAGTAGCAACTACCATTTTTAAAGACTCTGGTATGTCTCGGCTAGGGGACAGAACCCAAAGCCTTCCTCACAGGGGCGAACGCTCAACTAAAGGCCAAAAGTGAGGCAGTGTCAAGGGAGACGTTAGGAAGAAGAAAGTTGTTAAGAAAGAAGAGAAAAGATAAGATCCCACATTCGCATAGATAGATAAATATAAATGACATGATGGTCTCCAGTCGATCTGACTTTGGGGTCAAAAAAGGAAAATATCACACAGGTTATCAGTTTGTGTCCCCCACCACACCTTAATTAGACAGGACAAGCGTTGAGAGAAAAAAAAACGAATGAAAAATAAAACAAGCAAGTTTCCTAAATCTCATTCATTCCAAGATGTTTGGTCAAACTCTTCTGATCAGTTTGATCAACGCATGCTCCGCTTGCCCTACGGCAAAACGATGTTGCAAAAACATCCGCACGGTTTGGGATTGCAGGGAAACTCGCTGTTCCTGTATACTACTAAGGACTAATGGGACAGTGTTTGCTGGACATACCCTACAAAGGGTAGTCTCCCACCGGTATACCGACATCTTTTTCCAATCGGAGGAGCATTTTGTTAATTTCAAATGTGTAGAAGGAGTTAGCCTGCATCTCCCCGGGAAAAACCGAGAGAGACATTGTGGTAAGTAGAAAATGATCATTTGTCATATGATGGAATATATATATATATAAGGGTCAAAGAATTAATATGAACAGTATAATCCAGATAACACTGGATCCTCACATAAATGTATGGAGGATACGAATTACTTGTAATGACATTATCCTTATTGTATTTTATTGTATTTCCAGTACTTATATATATTATGTGATTGTATTTGTAATTTTTTGTGTTTTGATAAAGGGGCGGATTGCCTCGAAAATTTAACAAGCCTTATTGTTTACACTGTTTGAATTACTTCTTTGCCCATATATATATATATATATATATTTATCAACAATGTACTGATATGAGGTCAATATAAAAAGATGATAAAGAGAATACATCACTCCCTAAAAGTTTATGAATGTAACTGTCTCTATGGTCATTATAACTTCCTTGCTTTGGTTTGGTTTATTTTGTTTAACGTCCTATTAACATCTAAGGTCATTTAAGGACGGCCTCCCGTGCGTGCGACATGCATGTGTGTTTTGGGAGGCTGCGGTATGTTCGTGTAAAGTCTCCTTGTGATAGGCCGGAACTTTTGCCGATTTAAAGTGCTACCTCACTGAAGCATACTGCCGAAGACACCCAGCAGGACACTCCACCCGGTCACATTATAATGACAACGGCAAACCAGTCGTCCCACTCCCCAAATGCTGAGCGCTAAGCAGGAGTAGCAACTACCATTTTTAAAGACTCTGGTATGCCTCGGCTAGGGGACAGAACCCAAAGCCTTCCTCACAGGGGCGAACGCTCAACTAAAGGCCAAAAGTGAGGCAGTGTCAAGGGAGACGTTAGGAAGAAGAAAGTTGTTAAGAAAGAAGAGAAAAGATAAGATCCCAAATTTAGTCGCCTCTTACGATCATGCAATGGGGGCGGCAGGTACAATTCTTACGCCCTACCTGCACTTCCTTGCTCTCATTAATCTAATTGAATAATACGTATATACCCCCAACATTTATTTGTTTGGACTTTACTTTAAATGGCCCTATTGGATACACGCAATTTTTTATTAATTTATACATATGGTAAAAATAATTCTTTGCATATCTGTTACAGATTCATTAAAAACTCAAGTCGTCGGTAACAACACCGCCTCCCCAGCCTCCCCGACCACGCCTATAACCGCCGCTCCAGCCTCCCCCACCACAGATAGAACCGCCGCTCCAGCCTTCCCGACCACACCTAGAACCGCCGCTCCAGACTCCCCGACCACACCTAGAACCGCCGCTCCAGCCTCCCCGACCACAGCTAGAACCCGCCGCTCCAGCCTCCCCGACCACAGCTAGAACCGCCGCTCCAACCTCCCCGACCGCTCCCACTTCTCCTACCACAGTTAGAACCACGAGTAATGACCCAGACACACAAGGTATGTTTTGTATGGTTTTCATACCATTTGGTTTTTCATGTTGCCAATTAAAATCAATTAAAAAAAAAAAATAAGATGATGATGATGCTAACATGTCAGTTAAAAGTTTATAATAACTATCCATGTTCAATTTTTGATAACGAATAATCAAAGAAATGGTGGAGGTTATATCTTACCCCTTTTTTTTA
>NW_022979935.1:0-1153 GCF_902652985.1 Pecten maximus | reverse complement strand
AGTATACCAGTGCTGCATTATTAAAGGATTCAACATAATGCGTGTCAATACAATGTATACAGTCCTCTGCATTTTTTGTAAACTTGCAAGCCATGGATTGCCTGCAACAGGAGTTTCTCTGCAGAGGAGTCCTTGATGACAACCTTAGATGGCCTATAATTTTCGTCCGTGTGGCAGCTGGAACTCGGCAAACAACCATCATGAATGTCGTTGTAATGTTGCACAACATTGTCCAGCAGCATCCGTAATTTTGCCAAAGACTTTTCACAATGTCTGATCGCATAGTAACAATGAGTTTTTAGCCCACCATCATCAGATGGTGGGCTATTCAAATCGCCCTGCGTCCGTGGTCCGTCGTCCGTCCCTCCGTCCCTCCGTCCGTAAACAATTCTTGTTATCGCTATTTCTCAGAAACTAATGAGGGGATCTTTCTGAAATTTCATATTTAGGTTCCCCTTGGTGCCTAGTTATGCATATTGCATTTTGAGACCAATCTGAAAACAACATGGCCGACAGGCAGCCATCTTGGATTTTGACAATTGAAGTTTGTTATCGCTATTTCTCAGAAACTAATGAGGGGATCTTTCTGAAATTTCATATGTAGGTTCCCCTCAGTGCCTAGTTATGCATATTGCATTTTGAGACCAATCTGAAAACAACATGGCCGACAGGCAGCCATCTTGGATTTTGACAATTGAAGTTTGTTATCGCTATTTCTGAGAAAGCACTGAAGGGATCTTTCTCAAATTTCATATAAAGGTTCCTCTTGGTGCCTAGTTATGCATATTGCATTTTGAGACCAATTGGAAAACAACATGGCCGACAGGCAGCCATCTTGGATTTTGACAATTGAAGTTTGTTATCGCTTTTTCTCAAAAACTAATGAAGGGATCTTTCTGAAATTTCATATGTAGGTTCCTCTCAGTGACTAGTTATGCACATTGAATTTTGAGACTAATCGGAAAACAACATGGCCGACAGGCAGCCATCTTGGATTTTGACAATTGAAGTTTGTTATCGCTATTTCTCAGAAACTTATGAAGGGATCTTTCTGAAATTTCATATAAAGGCTCCTCTTGGTGCCTAGTTATGCATATTGCATTTTGAGACCAATTGGAAAACAACATGGCCGACAGGCAGCCATCTTGGATTT
>NW_022979934.1:0-5023 GCF_902652985.1 Pecten maximus | reverse complement strand
AGTTGTAATGAGAATAAATGGCACCCTTAAGTTGTAGAGGGTAGTAAGAGGGAGGAGACTAGAGTTGTAAAAGAATAGGGGGAATAAAAGGACACTCTAAAGCGGTAGAGGTTGTTAAAATGGAGAAAAAAAAGAGTTGAAATGGGAATAAAGGGCATCCTAGCGTATTAGGGAGGATCGAAATGTATGGGACTAGCGTTATAGGGGGAATAAAGGTTACACTAGAGTGGTAGGGTTATGAAAAGGGAGGGGACTAAAGCTGTAATGGGAATAAAAGGTTTCCTAGAGTGGTTGAGAGTATGAAAAGGGAGGAGACTAGTGTTGTAGGGGGAATAAAGAACACCCTAGAGTGGTAGAAGGATCAAAATGCAGGGGACTAGAGTAGTAGGGGGAATGAAGGTAATCCTAGAGTGGTAGAGGTATGCAAGGTTGTTATTTTTAATACAATTGGTGTGCTACTGGACAATAGCCTGAACCTTTACCAACTGGTTATTGCGAAGAAGTTATTAAAAGATTTAAACACATCTCATCCATGTGACCTTGAATTAGATCAAAGACATTCATATTACAGAATTGGTAGCACTTCATTCCAGCATCCTACTGGACAAATTCTGTCAACTTGATTTGTTGGGTTATTGCGAAGAATTTATACAAATGATATGTATAACAAATTATATCCATGTTAAAGTATGTCAAGGTCAAGGCCAAATAGGTCAATGGGTTATATGTATTGAGTCTTTTTCACCTGAATTAACGTTCTATTTTTTCTGGAATCTGAAAGGTAAATTATATTAAGGTGAAAGTGTTGACTCTAATATAACAATAATGAGAGTGTTTTACCATTACTTCTGATTATCCAGGTGAAAAATACAGGCTCTGTGGGCCTCTTTAAATTACTTACCGGTTCATTTGTTATAGTAATTATATGATACTTACCCCCAAACTATGTTGATCTTGTATATTAATTCTTTATACACTGGTGGTCGAGTATAAGTGATGATTCTAAAAGCCAGAGCTCTTATTTTCTTTATACACAGGTAAAATTGAATTCAGTCAGTGATTCTATAAACCAGAGTTTTTATCTTTATACACAGGTAGAATTGCATTCAGTCAGTGATTCTATATGAAGTGGACAAATAGCGATCCTTAAACAGGTGGCCGTATGTATATCATCCAACATGTCTGTGTTTAAGGGTGTAAACACTGGTGTTATAGAGACATGGTGGACTTTCCAGTGACGTACAGCCTCAAAACAAACAATGGTTATTTGTTAAATATCCACATGACGCATCAATTTGTCTTAATGACACAGAACTTTGATATTATATGCATTGCATTTCAGTACTTGGAACTCTATGTAACACAATACTGCAGTCATGTCAGCACGATATAATATGGCAATCATATGTCATCAGACATACAAAGTAAAATAACATTGACTGGGCCACACAAAAGATTTAAATTGAAAAAGATTTAAATGGGCGTTGGACGACTTCCACAGATTACAAACCAGATATATTGATGTACATTTAAAGGATCTGTAGAGTGGTAGGGCCCCAGGGTATGGACGGAATGGGACCATTGAGTGGTAGGGGTATTGAAGAGGGGACTCTAAACAGATAGTGGTATGGAAGGGGTGGGGCCATAGGATGGTAGAGGGTATGTAGGGAGAGGGCACAATAAGGACGGGGGACCCAAGAGTGTCAGGGGGATGAAAGGGGGAGGGGGAGATAGGGGAGGATAGGGATCAGAGTTGTTGGGGAAATACAAGACACAATAGAAAGGCAGGGGTATGGAAAGGGAGGGGACTAGAGTTGTAGGGGAATAAAGGACACCAAAGAGTGGTAGGGGGTACGGAAATTAAGGAAACTCTAGAGTGGTAGGGAGAATGAGGAATTAAACGGAACCTATATGTTAGGGGAGAAGGGACTTGACCAAAGAGTGGTAGGGGAATGTAAAGGGCAACCCAGTGTGGTAGGGGGTTTTTAGAAAGGGAAAAGTTCCTTGATTGATGGTGATATGGTGGGGACCCTCTAGTGGTTAAGAGGTATGGACGGGAACCTAATACCGTAGGGAATATATAGTCGTGAGAGGACCCTAAAGTAGAAGAGTGTAGTGGCTGTTAAAAATCCTGTGATGAGAAAGGTGCTTGATTGAAAGAGTTTCATTCAGACCTCAGGTAGGAAAAGGGGGCCAGAACGGAAGACACTACTTGTTTAGAAGGACTTCCAGGAGAAAGATTGTATTTTATTTTGAAAGAGGAGAGAAGGCATTTAAGGTGAATCCTAAAGCGAGAGATATCTGAAGGGGGGGACCGTGGAAGAGAAATATTTCATGATATGGAGGAGAGGGGGTATAATGTGGGACCGTTTGAAAGGTAGAGAGCAGGTAAGGGGAGACGGGGGTCAGCAGAGAACGAGACTTCTTGATTAAGAGGGAACAAGGAGAGTGAGTCGAAGAGTAAGTTAAGGACCAGGAGAGGAAGAGGGTACTTCATTGGAAAGGGACCTAGAGATGGAAGAACAAATAGAAAGAGATATTATCTAAGAGGGGAAAAGGCATGGGACATAGGCCTGTAGGCAACCTTGACAGGAAGATCGAACTTCTTGGAAGGGACCCTGAAGATGGGAGGGTCCTGGTCAGAGGTTCAGGACAGGGTGCATAGAAGGGGACGGGATACATTGATAATTTAGGGCCAGACCCTGTTAAATGTAAACAAGGTCATGAAAAGCCAGCCAAGTATAAATTGAACCTTGTAAGGCGAAGGGAGACCATAACATTAAGTGGGAATGGACCTTGAAACCTGGGAAATTTAGGGACATTAAATGAGACTTTAATATTATGGACAAATAAGGATCGTCTTATGTTATTGGTGATTGTCATATAAAACATTACCATGTCTTAAAAGTGTACAGACAAGACATTTAAATCGGCCTTTTGATATCAGAGATAAGTGTGATGCAATGAAATAGCACAAAGCATGCTATTAGCAATACATTTAACACATTGAAAGAATTATCATGAATCATCACAGACTTGGACAACTTAGTTACTTATATGGGAGTTCATGAATGATGTCAATATCGGCATACAGAAAGTATATAAAATATTTTTGCAGTGATGAGTTATCTGATAGGGAATATCTGCTTTACACAAAAGCAACAGAAAAATGTGTTAACCCACAACTTCATATTTTATATAGAATACAAATATTCCTTAGTTAATATTAATTATTTCATTGATACATATATGCTAAATGAAAAATGCTGTCGAATTCCACAAACTAACAAATGTATATGACTCTATGATATATTCGGTAACGACCCTAGTCGGAGACTACCCTAGTCAGTAACTATCCTAGTCGGTAACTACCCTAGTCGGTAACTTTCCTAGGTCGGTAACTGCCGTAGAGTCGGTGACTACCCCTACCTCGGGTAACTACCCTAGTCGGTAAATACCCTAGTCGGTAACTACCCTAGTCGGTAACTTCCCCTAGTTCGGTAACTACCCTACTCGGTTAACTACCCTAGTCGGTGACTACCTAGTCGGTAACTACCCTAGTCGGTTAACTACCCTAGTCGGTAACTACACTAGTCGTAGACTACCCTAGCGTTAAACCTAATCGGAACTATCTAGTCGGACTACCCTAGTCGGTAACTACCCTTTGTCGTAACACCCTAGTCGGTAACTTTCTAGTGGAAATAAACTCCATCGGTAACTTCTAGTGAAACTACCCTATCGGTGTCCCCTAATTGGAACCCCACTAGACGGTGACTACCCTGGGTCGGTGACTACATAGTCTAAAAAACTAGATGGGTACCTGGTTTACTCCGTATGACTTTCCCTATCAGGAACCCCAACTGTGACACCTATCGGTATTGTACTACCCGTAAAGGGGACTATACCTGCAGAGTTTTATAAGGACCCCTGGCGTTGTTTCTGTCTTTAATTTGTCAGAACACCTAAGGTAGTTTCTTAAGGTACTGCATAAACATCGTACTGTGGCAAAAACCCTGTGTATTGAGTGCCCCTCCTATTTTTAAACAATCATTTCCTGAAATAATTTTGAAAGTGGCCGCCGTCGGTCCTTAAGATAATACCTTCAAAATTTTTGGCCTTTAAATTCCAAATTCAGGATCTAGGGAATAAAAGGACCTCCGAGACGGTATGGATGCAGGGGATTTCTTGGTTTTGACATGGGGGGGGGTCTCCTATCTAGTTTTTGAGGATGGGTCAAAGCTTTAAGATGAGATGGTAAAGAGAAGGACGATTGTGGAAAATTCAGAGAAATTCTTCTGGGGGCAGAGTGGAAGGGAACTGAGATGTAAGTAAGTGATAGGTAGTTTAGGCGTCTCCGGGGACGGGTATGAATTGAGGGCAGGGAACGGATAATGAAGATTTTGCTTTTGGGGATATCGTGGCAACAGGAAAAAGGACCAACATAGGACAATTTTTGGAAAAGGAGATAATTTCTTAGGACGGTTAGTGGGCACGAAAATATATTTTTCCTATTTGCTATAAAATGATGTGACTGGACCTTATTGTCAGCACACTGATGGTATGAAATACATAATTGTACATAAGAAACATATTAAGCTGTAGAACAATATTCGGTCACGATGAATCCATGCGTTCTGTTGTAATCTTCAGAATGTCAACATGGAGTGACCAAGCCTTTCTTCATTGTTTATATCCTTAGGACGTACACATTAAAGTTCATGTCACTTCTGTATTGTTTAAATAGTTTTCTTTCTAACACGTTGTTTTACAGTGAAACACAGGTTCAATGTCCGATTGTAATTGTTACACATATGGGTAATGTTGAATTTATGTATTGAACACAACAACAGAAATTCTTTTCAATAAATACATTATTGATAATTCCACATCTGTTCTGTCTTTTTTTCGAAAATGGATTTCAATGCTCGTTGTCCAGCGTCCGTATCTGGACGTTTTCTTTGGCCTTCGTATTCACACGTGGTCAGGTGACCACAGGAAATATCATATTAACAATTGGTCTGTA
>NW_022979933.1:2920-4005 GCF_902652985.1 Pecten maximus | reverse complement strand
GTTTACGTTTAGTAGTACGTCATGGTATTGACATCAAGTGATCATGAAATACCGTAGATACCTGTGAAGCGACACCAGAGCCATCCAAATATTTTAACAGCCACCGTACAAACAACTATGTGACCAACACCAAGGCAAAATGTCTTCATTGTGACTCCTGTAATGATAAACAAGCCATACACATTAACAACACCAAGGCTACAAGGTGGTTTGTCTTCATTGTGAATAAAATTTTCCAGTCTTTCATTCCAGCCCATTACTAGCCCAAAATCAGGTCCCTGTGTCTCTATCATCAAGAAATCATTAACAAGATTGATGGGCCTGTATTGCTCACCTGCTTCTTAAGCAACAAGTTGATCTATGTCATTTCTGCAGATAATAAAAATATCATTATCATCCTGACATCCATCGGAATATGGACAAACATTATCACCGCCTTTCATAATATTGACAAACATTATAACCGCCCCTAAGAATACTGTTCATAAAGAATTTATCAATTTAATTAATTACCTTACATGCAAATGAAATCATGAATGTCTCCATTTCATGTAACCGAATTACTGAATTATCCACCTTCCATTTAATAGCATTATCAAATTATCTCCCTTGCATTTAATTGCATTATCAAATTATCTGCCTTGAATTTAACAGAAATACTGACTAAGCTCCCCTTTATTTAATAGAGTTCATGATTTAGCTCCCTTGAATCAAAATTTATTATCCTTTCTCAAAGGGACTTGTTGGAAAAAAATAACCCGTCTTCATCAATTGAAATTGATTAAATATATTCCAATACACATAATGTACATTAAATTTTACTTCATTCTCAATCCTTATTAAATCCACCAATGTACATCCCTTTACTCTGAATTAAATTAACTTTAATGAAAAAGCCCCCTTTCTACCAGTTACCTCCCCTTTCAGAGAATGAAAGTTCAAAACTGAAACAAATTTATGCTTATCTTAGCTGTAAACTAAGAATAAGTAAAATGTTTTCTTGGAGTTTATTAACATTAAGTTTTCTCTTTGTTTCTCCTCACTAGTGTAAATGTCAGGTCAATGTCGGAGAACAGTTGTCTTTG
>NW_022979933.1:0-2820 GCF_902652985.1 Pecten maximus | reverse complement strand
TTGACCTTAAAGAAAATTAAAAGAAAAAAGATCAAAGACATTCATATTAACAAACTTGGTAGGCACTTCATTCCAGCATCCTACTGGACAAAATTCTGTCAACTTGATTTTGTGGGTTATGCGAAGAATAATTATAAAATGATATGTAATAACAATTATTCCATGTTAATTTATGTAAAGGTCAAGGCCAATGGTAAATGGGTTATATGTTTGAGTCTTTTTTCACCTGAAATTAACCTTTTAAATCTTTCTGGAATCAAAAGGTAATTATTTAGGTGAAAGTTTTGCTCTATATAACAATAATAGAGTGTTTACATACTTTGTTTATCCGGTTTAAAATACAGGTCTGTGGGCCTCTTTAAATTACTTCCCGGTTCATTGTTATATTAGTTATATGATACTACTCAAAATAGGATATCTTCTATAATGAATTTTAAACATGGTGGTCAGTATAAGTGATGATTTAAAAGCCAGAGCTCTTAATTTTCTTTATACAACAGGTAAAATCGAATTTCAGTCAGTGTTCTAAAAGCAGAGTTATTATATTTATCACAGGTGAATTGCATTCTCAGTGATTCTTATAAAGGGGAAAATAGCGACCCTTAAAACAGTGGCCGTAGGTAATCTCCAACATGCCCTTGTTTGAGGGGTCAAACACTGGTGTTTGGAGGGGGTGGACTTCTCATTCGTAACTCAAAAAAAACAATGGTATTTTTTAAAATATCCACATGACGCTCATGGTCTTGGTAAAACAGACTTTGATACGCTTTGGGCATTTCAGTACTTGGAACCTATGTAAAATATGGTCATGTCAAGCTTGATATAATAGGGTAATCCCCATATTCAGGCATACAAAATAAATACATGACTGGGGCCCACAAAAGATTTGATGAAAAGATAAATTTGGGTATTGGACGTCTTCCTTTGATTAAAAACAATATAATTGATGTACATTTAAAGGATTGTAAAGTGGTGGGCCCCTTGGACAAGGGACCTGAGGGTAGGGGTATTGAAGAGGACTTTAAACGGAAGTTTTGGAAGGGTGGGCTAATAAGTGGTCAGGGTGTAGAGTTTGTACTGGGGACCCTCGAGGGCAAAGCATGGAAAGGTAGGGGACTATAGTTGTGATATAAAGGTATCCCTAGAGTTGAAGGAATAAAGACATTAAATGTTGGGATGGAAGGCCACACTGCCTAGGGAATATGGAAAGACAAGGACTGGAATGTTATAATTAAATGGCACCCTTAGTTGTAGAGGGGATTAAGAGGGAGGAGACTAGAGTTGTAAAGAAGAGGGGGAATAAAAGGACACTCTAAAGCGGTAGAAGGTTGTTAAAATGGAGAAAAAAAAGAGTTGAAATGGGAATAAAGGGCATCCTAGCGTATTAGGGAGGATCGAAATGTATGGGACTAGCGTTATAGGGGGAATAAAGGTTACACTAGAGTGGTAGGGTTATGAAAAAGGGAGGGACTAAGCTTTTGTAATGGGAATAAAAGGTTTCCTAGAGTGGTTGAGAGTATGAAAGGGAGGAGACTAGTGTTGTAGGGGGAATAAAGAACACCCTAGAGTGGTAGAAGGATCAAAATGCAGGGGACTAGAGTAGTAGGGGGAATGAAGGTAATCCTAGACGTGGTAGAGGTATGCAAGGTTGTTATTTTTAATACAATTGGTGTGCTACTGGACAATAGCCTGAACCTTTACCACTGGTTATTGGCGAAGAAGTTATTAAAAGATTTAAACACATCTCATCCATGTGACCTTGAAATTAGATCAAAGACATTCATATTAACAGAATTGGTAGCACTTCATTCCAGCATCCTACTGGACAAATTCTGTCAACTTGATTGTTGGGTTATTGCGAAGAATTTATACAAATGATATGTATAACAAATTATATCCATGTTAAAGTATGTCAAGGTCAAGGCCAAATAGGGTCAATGGGTTATATGTATTGAGTCTTTTTCACCTGAATTAACGTTCTATTTTTTCTGGAATCTGAAAGGTAAATTATATTAAGGTGAAAGTGTTGACTCTAATATAACAATAATGAGAGTGTTTTACCATTACTTCTGATTATCCAGGTGAAAAATACAGGCTCTGTGGGCCTCTTTAAATTACTTACCGGTTCATTTGTTATAGTAATTATATGATACTTACCCCCAAACTATGTTGATCTTGTATATTAATTCTTTATACACTGGTGGTCGAGTATAAGTGATGATTCTAAAAGCCAGAGCTCTTATTTTCTTTATACACAGGTAAAATTGATTCAGTCAGTGATTCTATAAACCAGAGTTTTTTATCTTTATACACAGGTAGAATTGCATTCAGTCAGTGATTCTATATGAAGTGGACAAATAGCGATCCTTAAACAGGTGGCCGTATGTATATCATCCAACATGTCTGTGTTTAAGGGTGTAAACACTGGTGTTTATAGAGACATGGTGGACTTTCCAGTGACGTACAGCCTCAAACAAACAATGGTTATTTGTTAAATATCCACATGACGCATCATTTGTCTTAATGACACAGAACTTTGATATTATATGCATTGCATTTCAGTACTTGGAACTCTATGTAACACAATACTGCAGTCATGTCAGCACGATATAATATGGCAATCATATGTCATCAGACATACAAAGTAAAATAACATTGACTGGGCCACACAAAAGATTTAAATTGAAAAAGATTTAAATGGGCGTTGGACGACTTCCACAGATTACAAACCAGATATATTGATGTACATTTAAAGGATCTGTAGAGTGGTAGGGCCCCAGGGTATGGACGGAATGGGACCATTGAGTGGTAGGGGTATTG
>NW_022979932.1:0-71256 GCF_902652985.1 Pecten maximus | reverse complement strand
TAAAATAGATATTTTTTAAATTTTCAAATCTAACAATCAGTCCCTATAGAATACATGATCATGTCAAATATTTGAATAAAAAACAAAACAAAAATAATTAAAAAATTCTAAAAAAATAGCATAAAAAATCATTTTAAAATTTAATTTGAAGTTAAATTCAGGTTGAATTTGAAAAATAGCTTTACTAACTAATCACAAATATAACTGTCAACAAGCATGTCAAATTTTAAGAGAATCGGCCAAAAAACGTGGATTTGTCAAATAAAAACATGGATTTCAGGGCCTATCCTATTATAGGACACTATTTTTGTCAAAAACTTAAAATAATTATTTTCATAAACTTTGAGCTATTTGAAATCATGCTGTGAAAACAGAATTACTCTATGACACATAATACAGGAATTACAGAGATCTAAAAACACCCTATTGACACTGAAAATCAAGACACAATTCTACATACAGCTACTATGTATATTTCTGATATCATGTGATAGATAAAATGAAACAGTTTTTTCAATAATTGAGATATTTCAATTCTGTAAACTGGTTTAGAAACTTTGATATTCCCTGCATATAACTATATATAGTTTGCTCCCAATTTCAAATTTTAACTTTAATTTTTAAAGAATTTAAAATTTTGCTTTAAAATATTCTAATTTTGTTATCAGACTGATATCATAACTGTTTCAAAGCATTAATCAGGTCTCATAAGGACATGAAATAACCTAAATGCAACAATAAAGACTTGCAGTGACCAACCACAGTGAGTGACCACCAATAGACACACTAGCCAGTCCTTGTTTACAATTACTGTTATGCTGTCCAGCCATAGGCAGAGAAGAGGGGCGGAGGGAAGTGAAACATAAGCTGGTTCAACTGAGCTCAGAAGAGCTATACAGCAAAGTATAAGCCTAAAATGAAGAAGAGAACCCTACCGCTACTAGTAGAACAGCACAAAGATCATGCGAGAGGTCCAAGTCTGCTCAGAAGTCTGACTACAGGAGAGGACAGCTAGATCCGGCAAATGCAGGGGAGACAATCAGCTTCAGGATCATCTATGTTGAGAAGCCAAAACAAACTGTTTAAGAGACAGTGGGAAACCTGAAAATAAGACATTGAATTCAAAATTCAAAAACAAATATGCAACAACAACAAAAAAGTTACATATACAAATATACATGACTACCTAAAGAGGGAGCCTCCCCGTGGCGGTGGTCGGGAATGTTGTGTCTCTGGATACAATAGCTAATACCCTCAAAACAATTAAAAAAATTAAAATAGATATTTTTTAAATTTTCAAATCTAACAATCAGTCCCTATAGAATACATGATCATGTCAAATATTTGAATAAAAAACAAAACAAAAATAATTAAAAAATTCTAAAAAAATAGCATAAAAAATCATTTTAAAATTTAATTTGAAGTTAAATTCAGGTTGAATTTGAAAAATAGCTTTACTAACTAATCACAAATATAACTGTCAACAAGCATGTCAAATTTTAAGAGAATCGGCCAAAAAACGTGGATTTGTCAAATAAAAACATGGATTTCAGGGCCTATCCTATTATAGGACACTATTTTTGTCAAAAACTTAAAATAATTATTTTCATAAACTTTGAGCTATTTGAAATCATGCTGTGAAAACAGAATTACTCTATGACACATAATACAGGAATTACAGAGATCTAAAAACACCCTATTGACACTGAAAATCAAGACACAATTCTACATACAGCTACTATGTATATTTCTGATATCATGTGATAGATAAAATGAAACAGTTTTTTCAATAATTGAGATATTTCAATTCTGTAAACTGGTTTAGAAACTTTGATATTCCCTGCATATAACTATATATAGTTTGCTCCCAATTTCAAATTTTAACTTTAATTTTTAAAGAATTTAAAATTTTGCTTTAAAATATTCTAATTTTGTTATCAGACTGATATCATAACTGTTTCAAAGCATTAATCAGGTCTCATAAGGACATGAAATAACCTAAATGCAACAATAAAGACTTGCAGTGACCAACCACAGTGAGTGACCACCAATAGACACACTAGCCAGTCCTTGTTTACAATTACTGTTATGCTGTCCAGCCATAGGCAGAGAAGAGGGGCGGAGGGAAGTGAAACATAAGCTGGTTCAACTGAGCTCAGAAGAGCTATACAGCAAAGTATAAGCCTAAAATGAAGAAGAGAACCCTACCGCTACTAGTAGAACAGCACAAAGATCATGCGAGAGGTCCAAGTCTGCTCAGAAGTCTGACTACAGGAGAGGACAGCTAGATCCGGCAAATGCAGGGGAGACAATCAGCTTCAGGATCATCTATGTTGAGAAGCCAAAACAAACTGTTTAAGAGACAGTGGGAAACCTGAAAATAAGACATTGAATTCAAAATTCAAAAACAAATATGCAACAACAACAAAAAAGTTACATATACAAATATACATGACTACCTAAAGAGGGAGCCTCCCCGTGGCGGTGGTCGGGAATGTTGTGTCTCTGGATACAATAGCTAATACCCTCAAAACAATTAAAAAAATTAAAATAGATATTTTTTAAATTTTCAAATCTAACAATCAGTCCCTATAGAATACATGATCATGTCAAATATTTGAATAAAAAACAAAACAAAAATAATTAAAAAATTCTAAAAAAATAGCATAAAAAATCATTTTAAAATTTAATTTGAAGTTAAATTCAGGTTGAATTTGAAAAATAGCTTTACTAACTAATCACAAATATAACTGTCAACAAGCATGTCAAATTTTAAGAGAATCGGCCAAAAAACGTGGATTTGTCAAATAAAAACATGGATTTCAGGGCCTATCCTATTATAGGACACTATTTTTGTCAAAAACTTAAAATAATTATTTTCATAAACTTTGAGCTATTTGAAATCATGCTGTGAAAACAGAATTACTCTATGACACATAATACAGGAATTACAGAGATCTAAAAACACCCTATTGACACTGAAAATCAAGACACAATTCTACATACAGCTACTATGTATATTTCTGATATCATGTGATAGATAAAATGAAACAGTTTTTTCAATAATTGAGATATTTCAATTCTGTAAACTGGTTTAGAAACTTTGATATTCCCTGCATATAACTATATATAGTTTGCTCCCAATTTCAAATTTTAACTTTAATTTTTAAAGAATTTAAAATTTTGCTTTAAAATATTCTAATTTTGTTATCAGACTGATATCATAACTGTTTCAAAGCATTAATCAGGTCTCATAAGGACATGAAATAACCTAAATGCAACAATAAAGACTTGCAGTGACCAACCACAGTGAGTGACCACCAATAGACACACTAGCCAGTCCTTGTTTACAATTACTGTTATGCTGTCCAGCCATAGGCAGAGAAGAGGGGCGGAGGGAAGTGAAACATAAGCTGGTTCAACTGAGCTCAGAAGAGCTATACAGCAAAGTATAAGCCTAAAATGAAGAAGAGAACCCTACCGCTACTAGTAGAACAGCACAAAGATCATGCGAGAGGTCCAAGTCTGCTCAGAAGTCTGACTACAGGAGAGGACAGCTAGATCCGGCAAATGCAGGGGAGACAATCAGCTTCAGGATCATCTATGTTGAGAAGCCAAAACAAACTGTTTAAGAGACAGTGGGAAACCTGAAAATAAGACATTGAATTCAAAATTCAAAAACAAATATGCAACAACAACAAAAAAGTTACATATACAAATATACATGACTACCTAAAGAGGGAGCCTCCCCGTGGCGGTGGTCGGGAATGTTGTGTCTCTGGATACAATAGCTAATACCCTCAAAACAATTAAAAAAATTAAAATAGATATTTTTTAAATTTTCAAATCTAACAATCAGTCCCTATAGAATACATGATCATGTCAAATATTTGAATAAAAAACAAAACAAAAATAATTAAAAAATTCTAAAAAAATAGCATAAAAAATCATTTTAAAATTTAATTTGAAGTTAAATTCAGGTTGAATTTGAAAAATAGCTTTACTAACTAATCACAAATATAACTGTCAACAAGCATGTCAAATTTTAAGAGAATCGGCCAAAAAACGTGGATTTGTCAAATAAAAACATGGATTTCAGGGCCTATCCTATTATAGGACACTATTTTTGTCAAAAACTTAAAATAATTATTTTCATAAACTTTGAGCTATTTGAAATCATGCTGTGAAAACAGAATTACTCTATGACACATAATACAGGAATTACAGAGATCTAAAAACACCCTATTGACACTGAAAATCAAGACACAATTCTACATACAGCTACTATGTATATTTCTGATATCATGTGATAGATAAAATGAAACAGTTTTTTCAATAATTGAGATATTTCAATTCTGTAAACTGGTTTAGAAACTTTGATATTCCCTGCATATAACTATATATAGTTTGCTCCCAATTTCAAATTTTAACTTTAATTTTTAAAGAATTTAAAATTTTGCTTTAAAATATTCTAATTTTGTTATCAGACTGATATCATAACTGTTTCAAAGCATTAATCAGGTCTCATAAGGACATGAAATAACCTAAATGCAACAATAAAGACTTGCAGTGACCAACCACAGTGAGTGACCACCAATAGACACACTAGCCAGTCCTTGTTTACAATTACTGTTATGCTGTCCAGCCATAGGCAGAGAAGAGGGGCGGAGGGAAGTGAAACATAAGCTGGTTCAACTGAGCTCAGAAGAGCTATACAGCAAAGTATAAGCCTAAAATGAAGAAGAGAACCCTACCGCTACTAGTAGAACAGCACAAAGATCATGCGAGAGGTCCAAGTCTGCTCAGAAGTCTGACTACAGGAGAGGACAGCTAGATCCGGCAAATGCAGGGGAGACAATCAGCTTCAGGATCATCTATGTTGAGAAGCCAAAACAAACTGTTTAAGAGACAGTGGGAAACCTGAAAATAAGACATTGAATTCAAAATTCAAAAACAAATATGCAACAACAACAAAAAAGTTACATATACAAATATACATGACTACCTAAAGAGGGAGCCTCCCCGTGGCGGTGGTCGGGAATGTTGTGTCTCTGGATACAATAGCTAATACCCTCAAAACAATTAAAAAAATTAAAATAGATATTTTTTAAATTTTCAAATCTAACAATCAGTCCCTATAGAATACATGATCATGTCAAATATTTGAATAAAAAACAAAACAAAAATAATTAAAAAATTCTAAAAAAATAGCATAAAAAATCATTTTAAAATTTAATTTGAAGTTAAATTCAGGTTGAATTTGAAAAATAGCTTTACTAACTAATCACAAATATAACTGTCAACAAGCATGTCAAATTTTAAGAGAATCGGCCAAAAAACGTGGATTTGTCAAATAAAAACATGGATTTCAGGGCCTATCCTATTATAGGACACTATTTTTGTCAAAAACTTAAAATAATTATTTTCATAAACTTTGAGCTATTTGAAATCATGCTGTGAAAACAGAATTACTCTATGACACATAATACAGGAATTACAGAGATCTAAAAACACCCTATTGACACTGAAAATCAAGACACAATTCTACATACAGCTACTATGTATATTTCTGATATCATGTGATAGATAAAATGAAACAGTTTTTTCAATAATTGAGATATTTCAATTCTGTAAACTGGTTTAGAAACTTTGATATTCCCTGCATATAACTATATATAGTTTGCTCCCAATTTCAAATTTTAACTTTAATTTTTAAAGAATTTAAAATTTTGCTTTAAAATATTCTAATTTTGTTATCAGACTGATATCATAACTGTTTCAAAGCATTAATCAGGTCTCATAAGGACATGAAATAACCTAAATGCAACAATAAAGACTTGCAGTGACCAACCACAGTGAGTGACCACCAATAGACACACTAGCCAGTCCTTGTTTACAATTACTGTTATGCTGTCCAGCCATAGGCAGAGAAGAGGGGCGGAGGGAAGTGAAACATAAGCTGGTTCAACTGAGCTCAGAAGAGCTATACAGCAAAGTATAAGCCTAAAATGAAGAAGAGAACCCTACCGCTACTAGTAGAACAGCACAAAGATCATGCGAGAGGTCCAAGTCTGCTCAGAAGTCTGACTACAGGAGAGGACAGCTAGATCCGGCAAATGCAGGGGAGACAATCAGCTTCAGGATCATCTATGTTGAGAAGCCAAAACAAACTGTTTAAGAGACAGTGGGAAACCTGAAAATAAGACATTGAATTCAAAATTCAAAAACAAATATGCAACAACAACAAAAAAGTTACATATACAAATATACATGACTACCTAAAGAGGGAGCCTCCCCGTGGCGGTGGTCGGGAATGTTGTGTCTCTGGATACAATAGCTAATACCCTCAAAACAATTAAAAAAATTAAAATAGATATTTTTTAAATTTTCAAATCTAACAATCAGTCCCTATAGAATACATGATCATGTCAAATATTTGAATAAAAAACAAAACAAAAATAATTAAAAAATTCTAAAAAAATAGCATAAAAAATCATTTTAAAATTTAATTTGAAGTTAAATTCAGGTTGAATTTGAAAAATAGCTTTACTAACTAATCACAAATATAACTGTCAACAAGCATGTCAAATTTTAAGAGAATCGGCCAAAAAACGTGGATTTGTCAAATAAAAACATGGATTTCAGGGCCTATCCTATTATAGGACACTATTTTTGTCAAAAACTTAAAATAATTATTTTCATAAACTTTGAGCTATTTGAAATCATGCTGTGAAAACAGAATTACTCTATGACACATAATACAGGAATTACAGAGATCTAAAAACACCCTATTGACACTGAAAATCAAGACACAATTCTACATACAGCTACTATGTATATTTCTGATATCATGTGATAGATAAAATGAAACAGTTTTTTCAATAATTGAGATATTTCAATTCTGTAAACTGGTTTAGAAACTTTGATATTCCCTGCATATAACTATATATAGTTTGCTCCCAATTTCAAATTTTAACTTTAATTTTTAAAGAATTTAAAATTTTGCTTTAAAATATTCTAATTTTGTTATCAGACTGATATCATAACTGTTTCAAAGCATTAATCAGGTCTCATAAGGACATGAAATAACCTAAATGCAACAATAAAGACTTGCAGTGACCAACCACAGTGAGTGACCACCAATAGACACACTAGCCAGTCCTTGTTTACAATTACTGTTATGCTGTCCAGCCATAGGCAGAGAAGAGGGGCGGAGGGAAGTGAAACATAAGCTGGTTCAACTGAGCTCAGAAGAGCTATACAGCAAAGTATAAGCCTAAAATGAAGAAGAGAACCCTACCGCTACTAGTAGAACAGCACAAAGATCATGCGAGAGGTCCAAGTCTGCTCAGAAGTCTGACTACAGGAGAGGACAGCTAGATCCGGCAAATGCAGGGGAGACAATCAGCTTCAGGATCATCTATGTTGAGAAGCCAAAACAAACTGTTTAAGAGACAGTGGGAAACCTGAAAATAAGACATTGAATTCAAAATTCAAAAACAAATATGCAACAACAACAAAAAAGTTACATATACAAATATACATGACTACCTAAAGAGGGAGCCTCCCCGTGGCGGTGGTCGGGAATGTTGTGTCTCTGGATACAATAGCTAATACCCTCAAAACAATTAAAAAAATTAAAATAGATATTTTTTAAATTTTCAAATCTAACAATCAGTCCCTATAGAATACATGATCATGTCAAATATTTGAATAAAAAACAAAACAAAAATAATTAAAAAATTCTAAAAAAATAGCATAAAAAATCATTTTAAAATTTAATTTGAAGTTAAATTCAGGTTGAATTTGAAAAATAGCTTTACTAACTAATCACAAATATAACTGTCAACAAGCATGTCAAATTTTAAGAGAATCGGCCAAAAAACGTGGATTTGTCAAATAAAAACATGGATTTCAGGGCCTATCCTATTATAGGACACTATTTTTGTCAAAAACTTAAAATAATTATTTTCATAAACTTTGAGCTATTTGAAATCATGCTGTGAAAACAGAATTACTCTATGACACATAATACAGGAATTACAGAGATCTAAAAACACCCTATTGACACTGAAAATCAAGACACAATTCTACATACAGCTACTATGTATATTTCTGATATCATGTGATAGATAAAATGAAACAGTTTTTTCAATAATTGAGATATTTCAATTCTGTAAACTGGTTTAGAAACTTTGATATTCCCTGCATATAACTATATATAGTTTGCTCCCAATTTCAAATTTTAACTTTAATTTTTAAAGAATTTAAAATTTTGCTTTAAAATATTCTAATTTTGTTATCAGACTGATATCATAACTGTTTCAAAGCATTAATCAGGTCTCATAAGGACATGAAATAACCTAAATGCAACAATAAAGACTTGCAGTGACCAACCACAGTGAGTGACCACCAATAGACACACTAGCCAGTCCTTGTTTACAATTACTGTTATGCTGTCCAGCCATAGGCAGAGAAGAGGGGCGGAGGGAAGTGAAACATAAGCTGGTTCAACTGAGCTCAGAAGAGCTATACAGCAAAGTATAAGCCTAAAATGAAGAAGAGAACCCTATCGCTACTAGGAGAACAGCACAAAGATCATGCGAGAGGTCCAAGTCTGCTCAGAAGTCTGACTACAGGAGAGGACAGCTAGATCCGGCAAATGCAGGGGAGACAATCAGCTTCAGGATCATCTATGTTGAGAAGCCAAAACAAACTGTTTAAGAGACAGTGGGAAACCTGAAAATAAGACATTGAATTCAAAATTCAAAAACAAATATGCAACAACAACAAAAAAGTTACATATACAAATATACATGACTACCTAAAGAGGGAGCCTCCCCGTGGCGGTGGTCGGGAATGTTGTGTCTCTGGATACAATAGCTAATACCCTCAAAACAATTAAAAAAATTAAAATAGATATTTTTTAAATTTTCAAATCTAACAATCAGTCCCTATAGAATACATGATCATGTCAAATATTTGAATAAAAAACAAAACAAAAATAATTAAAAAATTCTAAAAAAATAGCATAAAAAATCATTTTAAAATTTAATTTGAAGTTAAATTCAGGTTGAATTTGAAAAATAGCTTTACTAACTAATCACAAATATAACTGTCAACAAGCATGTCAAATTTTAAGAGAATCGGCCAAAAAACGTGGATTTGTCAAATAAAAACATGGATTTCAGGGCCTATCCTATTATAGGACACTATTTTTGTCAAAAACTTAAAATAATTATTTTCATAAACTTTGAGCTATTTGAAATCATGCTGTGAAAACAGAATTACTCTATGACACATAATACAGGAATTACAGAGATCTAAAAACACCCTATTGACACTGAAAATCAAGACACAATTCTACATACAGCTACTATGTATATTTCTGATATCATGTGATAGATAAAATGAAACAGTTTTTTCAATAATTGAGATATTTCAATTCTGTAAACTGGTTTAGAAACTTTGATATTCCCTGCATATAACTATATATAGTTTGCTCCCAATTTCAAATTTTAACTTTAATTTTTAAAGAATTTAAAATTTTGCTTTAAAATATTCTAATTTTGTTATCAGACTGATATCATAACTGTTTCAAAGCATTAATCAGGTCTCATAAGGACATGAAATAACCTAAATGCAACAATAAAGACTTGCAGTGACCAACCACAGTGAGTGACCACCAATAGACACACTAGCCAGTCCTTGTTTACAATTACTGTTATGCTGTCCAGCCATAGGCAGAGAAGAGGGGCGGAGGGAAGTGAAACATAAGCTGGTTCAACTGAGCTCAGAAGAGCTATACAGCAAAGTATAAGCCTAAAATGAAGAAGAGAACCCTATCGCTACTAGGAGAACAGCACAAAGATCATGCGAGAGGTCCAAGTCTGCTCAGAAGTCTGACTACAGGAGAGGACAGCTAGATCCGGCAAATGCAGGGGAGACAATCAGCTTCAGGATCATCTATGTTGAGAAGCCAAAACAAACTGTTTAAGAGACAGTGGGAAACCTGAAAATAAGACATTGAATTCAAAATTCAAAAACAAATATGCAACAACAACAAAAAAGTTACATATACAAATATACATGACTACCTAAAGAGGGAGCCTCCCCGTGGCGGTGGTCGGGAATGTTGTGTCTCTGGATACAATAGCTAATACCCTCAAAACAATTAAAAAAATTAAAATAGATATTTTTTAAATTTTCAAATCTAACAATCAGTCCCTATAGAATACATGATCATGTCAAATATTTGAATAAAAAACAAAACAAAAATAATTAAAAAATTCTAAAAAAATAGCATAAAAAATCATTTTAAAATTTAATTTGAAGTTAAATTCAGGTTGAATTTGAAAAATAGCTTTACTAACTAATCACAAATATAACTGTCAACAAGCATGTCAAATTTTAAGAGAATCGGCCAAAAAACGTGGATTTGTCAAATAAAAACATGGATTTCAGGGCCTATCCTATTATAGGACACTATTTTTGTCAAAAACTTAAAATAATTATTTTCATAAACTTTGAGCTATTTGAAATCATGCTGTGAAAACAGAATTACTCTATGACACATAATACAGGAATTACAGAGATCTAAAAACACCCTATTGACACTGAAAATCAAGACACAATTCTACATACAGCTACTATGTATATTTCTGATATCATGTGATAGATAAAATGAAACAGTTTTTTCAATAATTGAGATATTTCAATTCTGTAAACTGGTTTAGAAACTTTGATATTCCCTGCATATAACTATATATAGTTTGCTCCCAATTTCAAATTTTAACTTTAATTTTTAAAGAATTTAAAATTTTGCTTTAAAATATTCTAATTTTGTTATCAGACTGATATCATAACTGTTTCAAAGCATTAATCAGGTCTCATAAGGACATGAAATAACCTAAATGCAACAATAAAGACTTGCAGTGACCAACCACAGTGAGTGACCACCAATAGACACACTAGCCAGTCCTTGTTTACAATTACTGTTATGCTGTCCAGCCATAGGCAGAGAAGAGGGGCGGAGGGAAGTGAAACATAAGCTGGTTCAACTGAGCTCAGAAGAGCTATACAGCAAAGTATAAGCCTAAAATGAAGAAGAGAACCCTATCGCTACTAGTAGAACAGCACAAAGATCATGCGAGAGGTCCAAGTCTGCTCAGAAGTCTGACTACAGGAGAGGACAGCTAGATCCAGGCAAATGCAGGGGAGACAATCAGCTTCAGGATCATCTATGTTGAGAAGCCAAAACAAACTGTTTAAGAGACAGTGGGAAACCTGAAAATAAGACATTGAATTCAAAATTCAAAAACAAATATGCAACAACAACAAAAAAGTTACATATACAAATATACATGACTACCTAAAGAGGGAGCCTCCCCGTGGCGGTGGTCGGGAATGTTGTGTCTCTGGATACAATAGCTAATACCCTCAAAACAATTAAAAAAATTAAAATAGATATTTTTTAAATTTTCAAATCTAACAATCAGTCCCTATAGAATACATGATCATGTCAAATATTTGAATAAAAAACAAAACAAAAATAATTAAAAAATTCTAAAAAAATAGCATAAAAAATCATTTTAAAATTTAATTTGAAGTTAAATTCAGGTTGAATTTGAAAAATAGCTTTACTAACTAATCACAAATATAACTGTCAACAAGCATGTCAAATTTTAAGAGAATCGGCCAAAAAACGTGGATTTGTCAAATAAAAACATGGATTTCAGGGCCTATCCTATTATAGGACACTATTTTTGTCAAAAACTTAAAATAATTATTTTCATAAACTTTGAGCTATTTGAAATCATGCTGTGAAAACAGAATTACTCTATGACACATAATACAGGAATTACAGAGATCTAAAAACACCCTATTGACACTGAAAATCAAGACACAATTCTACATACAGCTACTATGTATATTTCTGATATCATGTGATAGATAAAATGAAACAGTTTTTTCAATAATTGAGATATTTCAATTCTGTAAACTGGTTTAGAAACTTTGATATTCCCTGCATATAACTATATATAGTTTGCTCCCAATTTCAAATTTTAACTTTAATTTTTAAAGAATTTAAAATTTTGCTTTAAAATATTCTAATTTTGTTATCAGACTGATATCATAACTGTTTCAAAGCATTAATCAGGTCTCATAAGGACATGAAATAACCTAAATGCAACAATAAAGACTTGCAGTGACCAACCACAGTGAGTGACCACCAATAGACACACTAGCCAGTCCTTGTTTACAATTACTGTTATGCTGTCCAGCCATAGGCAGAGAAGAGGGGCGGAGGGAAGTGAAACATAAGCTGGTTCAACTGAGCTCAGAAGAGCTATACAGCAAAGTATAAGCCTAAAATGAAGAAGAGAACCCTATCGCTACTAGTAGAACAGCACAAAGATCATGCGAGAGGTCCAAGTCTGCTCAGAAGTCTGACTACAGGAGAGGACAGCTAGATCCAGCAAATGCAGGGGAGACAATCAGCTTCAGGATCATCTATGTTGAGAAGCCAAAACAAACTGTTTAAGAGACAGTGGGAAACCTGAAAATAAGACGATTTGAATTCAAAGTTCAAAAACAAATATGCAACAACAACAAAAAAGTTACATGTACAAATGTATATGACTACCTAAAGAGGGAGCCTCCCCGTGGCGGTGGTCGGGAATGTTGTGTCTCTGGATACAATAGCTAATACCCTCAAAACAATTAAAAAAATTAAAATAGATATTTTTTAAATTTTCAAATCTAACAATCAGTCCCTATAGAATACATGATCATGTCAAATATTTAAATAAAAAACAAAACAAAAATAATTAAAAAATTCTAAAAAAATAGCATAAAAAATCATTTTAAAATTTAATTTGAAGTTAAATTCATGTTGAATTTGAAAAATAGCTTTACTAACTAATCACAAATATAACTGTCAACAAGCATGTCAAATTTTAAGAGAATCGGCCAAAAAATGTGGATTTGTCAAATAAAAACATGGATTTCAGGGCCTATCCTATTATAGGACACTATTTTTGTCAAAAACTTAAAATAATTATTTTCATAAACTTTGAGCTATTTGAAATCATGCTGTGAAAACAGAATTACTCTATGACACATAATACAGGAATTACAGAGATCTAAAAACACCCTATTGACACTGAAAATCAAGACACAATTCTACATACAGCTACTATGTATATTTCTGATATCATGTGATAGATAAAATGAAACAGTTTTTTCAATAATTGAGATATTTCAATTCTGTAAACTGGTTTAGAAACTTTGATATTCCCTGCATATAACTATATATAGTTTGCTCCCAATTTCAAATTTTAACTTTAATTTTTAAAGAATTTAAAATTTTGCTTTAAAATATTCTAATTTTGTTATCAGACTGATATCATAACTGTTTCAAAGCATTAATCAGGTCTCATAAGGACATGAAATAACCTAAATGCAACAATAAAGACTTGCAGTGACCAACCACAGTGAGTGACCACCAATAGACACACTAGCCAGTCCTTGTTTACAATTACTGTTATGCTGTCCAGCCATAGGCAGAGAAGAGGGGCGGAGGGAAGTGAAACATAAGCTGGTTCAACTGAGCTCAGAAGAGCTATACAGCAAAGTATAAGCCTAAAATGAAGAAGAGAACCCTATCGCTACTAGTAGAACAGCACAAAGATCATGCGAGAGGTCCAAGTCTGCTCAGAAGTCTGACTACAGGAGAGGACAGCTAGATCCAGGCAAATGCAGGGGAGACAATCAGCTTCAGGATCATCTATGTTGAGAAGCCAAAACAAACTGTTTAAGAGACAGTGGGAAACCTGAAAATAAGACATTGAATTCAAAATTCAAAAACAAATATGCAACAACAACAAAAAAGTTACATATACAAATATACATGACTACCTAAAGAGGGAGCCTCCCCGTGGCGGCGGTCGGGAATGTTGTGTCTCTGGATACAATAGCTAATACCCTCAAAACAATTAAAAAAATTAAAATAGATATTTTTTAAATTTTCAAATCTAACAATCAGTCCCTATAGAATACATGATCATGTCAAATATTTGAATAAAAAACAAAACAAAAATAATTAAAAAATTCTAAAAAAATAGCATAAAAAATCATTTTAAAATTTAATTTGAAGTTAAATTCAGGTTGAATTTGAAAAATAGCTTTACTAACTAATCACAAATATAACTGTCAACAAGCATGTCAAATTTTAAGAGAATCGGCCAAAAAACGTGGATTTGTCAAATAAAAACATGGATTTCAGGGCCTATCCTATTATAGGACACTATTTTTGTCAAAAACTTAAAATAATTATTTTCATAAACTTTGAGCTATTTGAAATCATGCTGTGAAAACAGAATTACTCTATGACACATAATACAGGAATTACAGAGATCTAAAAACACCCTATTGACACTGAAAATCAAGACACAATTCTACATACAGCTACTATGTATATTTCTGATATCATGTGATAGATAAAATGAAACAGTTTTTTCAATAATTGAGATATTTCAATTCTGTCAACTGGTTTAGAAACTTTGATATTCCCTGCATATAACTATTTATAGTTTGCTCCCAATTTCAAATTTTAACTTTAATTTTTAAAGAATTTAAAATTTTGCTTTAAAATATTCTAATTTTGTTATCAGACTGATATCATAACTGTTTCAAAGCATTAATCAGGTCTCATAAGGACATGAAATAATCTAAATGCAACAATAAAGACTTGCAGTGACCAACCACAGTGAGTGACCACCAATAGACACACTAGCCAGTCCTTGTTTACAATTACTGTTATGCTGTCCAGCCATAGGCAGAGAAGAGGGGCGGAGGGAAGTGAAACATAAGCTGGTTCAACTGAGCTCAGAAGAGCTATACAGCAAAGTATAAGCCTAAAATGAAGAAGAGAACCCTATCGCTACTAGTAGAACAGCACAAAGATCATGCGAGAGGTCCAAGTCTGCTCAGAAGTCTGACTACAGGAGAGGACAGCTAGATCCAGCAAATGCAGGGGAGACAATCAGCTTCAGGATCATCTATGTTGAGAAGCCAAAACAAACTGTTTAAGAGACAGTGGGAAACCTGAAAATAAGACGATTTGAATTCAAAGTTCAAAAACAAATATGCAACAACAACAAAAAAGTTACATGTACAAATGTATATGACTACCTAAAGAGGGAGCCTCCCCGTGGCGGTGGTCGGGAATGTTGTGTCTCTGGATACAATAGCTAATACCCTCAAAACAATTAAAAAAATTAAAATAGATATTTTTTAAATTTTCAAATCTAACAATCAGTCCCTATAGAATACATGATCATGTCAAATATTTAAATAAAAAACAAAACAAAAATAATTAAAAAATTCTAAAAAAATAGCATAAAAAATCATTTTAAAATTTAATTTGAAGTTAAATTCATGTTGAATTTGAAAAATAGCTTTACTAACTAATCACAAATATAACTGTCAACAAGCATGTCAAATTTTAAGAGAATCGGCCAAAAAACGTGGATTTGTCAAATAAAAACATGGATTTCAGGGCCTATCCTATTATAGGACACTATTTTTGTCAAAAACTTAAAATAATTATTTTCATAAACTTTGAGCTATTTGAAATCATGCTGTGAAAACAGAATTACTCTATGACACATAATACAGGAATTACAGAGATCTAAAAACACCCTATTGACACTGAAAATCAAGACACAATTCTACATACAGCTACTATGTATATTTCTGATATCATGTGATAGATAAAATGAAACAGTTTTTTCAATAATTGAGATATTTCAATTCTGTAAACTGGTTTAGAAACTTTGATATTCCCTGCATATAACTATATATAGTTTGCTCCCAATTTCAAATTTTAACTTTAATTTTTAAAGAATTTAAAATTTTGCTTTAAAATATTCTAATTTTGTTATCAGACTGATATCATAACTGTTTCAAAGCATTAATCAGGTCTCATAAGGACATGAAATAACCTAAATGCAACAATAAAGACTTGCAGTGACCAACCACAGTGAGTGACCACCAATAGACACACTAGCCAGTCCTTGTTTACAATTACTGTTATGCTGTCCAGCCATAGGCAGAGAAGAGGGGCGGAGGGAAGTGAAACATAAGCTGGTTCAACTGAGCTCAGAAGAGCTATACAGCAAAGTATAAGCCTAAAATGAAGAAGAGAACCCTATCGCTACTAGTAGAACAGCACAAAGATCATGCGAGAGGTCCAAGTCTGCTCAGAAGTCTGACTACAGGAGAGGACAGCTAGATCCAGCAAATGCAGGGGAGACAATCAGCTTCAGGATCATCTATGTTGAGAAGCCAAAACAAACTGTTTAAGAGACAGTGGGAAACCTGAAAATAAGACATTGAATTCAAAATTCAAAAACAAATATGCAACAACAACAAAAAAGTTACATATACAAATATATATGACTACCTAAAGAGGGAGCCTCCCCGTGGCGGTGGTCGGGAATGTTGTGTCTCTGGATACAATAGCTAATACCCTCAAAACAATTAAAAAAATTAAAATAGATATGTTTTAAATTTTCAAATCTAACAATCAGTCCCTATAGAATACATGATCATGTCAAATATTTGAATAAAAAACAAAACAAAAATAATTAAAAAATTCTAAAAAAATAGCATAAAAAATCATTTTAAAATTTAATTTGAAGTTAAATTCATGTTGAATTTGAAAAATAGCTTTACTAACTAATCACAAATATAACTGTCAACAAGCATGTCAAATTTTAAGAGAATCGGCCAAAAAACGTGGATTTGTCAAATAAAAACATGGATTTCAGGGCCTATCCTATTATAGGACACTATTTTTGTCAAAAACTTAAAATAATTATTTTCATAAACTTTGAGCTATTTGAAATCATGCTGTGAAAACAGAATTACTCTATGACACATAATACAGGAATTACAGAGATCTAAAAACACCCTATTGACACTGAAAATCAAGACACAATTCTACATACAGCTACTATGTATATTTCTGATATCATGTGATAGATAAAATGAAACAGTTTTTTCAATAATTGAGATATTTCAATTCTGTAAACTGGTTTAGAAACTTTGATATTCCCTGCATATAACTATATATAGTTTGCTCCCAATTTCAAATTTTAACTTTAATTTTTAAAGAATTTAAAATTTTGCTTTAAAATATTCTAATTTTGTTATCAGACTGATATCATAACTGTTTCAAAGCATTAATCAGGTCTCATAAGGACATGAAATAACCTAAATGCAACAATAAAGACTTGCAGTGACCAACCACAGTGAGTTACCACCAATAGACACACTAGCCAGTCACTTGTTTACAATTACTGTTATGCTGTCCAGCCATAGGCAGAGAAGAGGGGTGGAGGGAAGTGAAGCATAAGCTGGTTCAACTGAGCTCAGAGAAGCTATACAGCAAAGTATAAGCCTAAAATGAAGAAGAGAACCCTATCGCTACTAGTAGAACAGCACAAAGATCATGCGAGAGGTCCAAGTCTGCTCAGAAGTCTGACTACAGGAGAGGACAGCTAGATCCAGCAAATGCAGGGGAGACAATCAGCTTCAGGATCATCTATGTTGAGAAGCCAAAACAAACTGTTTAAGAGACAGTGGGAAACCTGAAAATAAGACATTGAATTCAAAATTCAAAAACAAATATGCAACAACAACAAAAAAGTTACATATACAAATATATATGACTACCTAAAGAGGGAGCCTCCCCGTGGCGGTGGTCGGGAATGTTGTGTCTCTGGATACAATAGCTAATACCCTCAAAACAATTAAAAAAATTAAAATAGATATTTTTTAAATTTTCAAATCTAACAATCAGTCCCTATAGAATACATGATCATGTCAAATATTTAAATAAAAAACAAAACAAAAATAATTAAAAAATTCTAAAAAAATAGCATAAAAAATCATTTTAAAATTTAATTTGAAGTTAAATTCATGTTGAATTTGAAAAATAGCTTTACTAACTAATCACAAATATAACTGTCAACAAGCATGTCAAATTTTAAGAGAATCGGCCAAAAAATGTGGATTTGTCAAATAAAAACATGGATTTCAGGGCCTATCCTATTATAGGACACTATTTTTGTCAAAAACTTAAAATAATTATTTTCATAAACTTTGAGCTATTTGAAATCATGCTGTGAAAACAGAATTACTCTATGACACATAATACAGGAATTACAGAGATCTAAAAACACCCTATTGACACTGAAAATCAAGACACAATTCTACATACAGCTACTATGTATATTTCTGATATCATGTGATAGATAAAATGAAACAGTTTTTTCAATAATTGAGATATTTCAATTCTGTAAACTGGTTTAGAAACTTTGATATTCACTGCATATAACTATATATAGTTTGCTCCCAATTTCAAATTTTAACTTTAATTTTTAAAGAATTTAAAATTTTGCTTCAAAATATTTTAATTTTGTTATCAGACTGATATCATAACTGTTTCAAAGCATTAATCAGGTCTCATAAGGACATGAAATAATCTAAATGCAACAATAAAGACTTGCAGTGACCAACCACAGTGAGTTACCACCAATAGACACACTAGCCAGCACTTGTTTACAATTACTGTTATGCTGTCCACCCATAGGCAGAGAAGAGGGGTGGAGGGAAGTGAAGCATAAGCTGGTTCAACTGAGCTCAGAGAACTATACAGCAAAGTATAAACCTAAAATGAAAAAGAGAACTCTATCGCTACCAGTAGAACAGCACAAAGATCATGCGAGAGGTCCAAGTCTGCTCGGAAGTCTAACTACAGGAGAGGACAGCTAGATCCAGCAAATGCAGGGGAGACAATCAGCTTCAGGATCATCTATGTTGAGAAGCCAAAACAAACTGTTTAAGATACAGTGGGAAACCTGAAAATAAGACATTGAATTCAAAATTCAAAAACAAATGTGTAACAACAACAAAAAAGTTACATATACAAATATATATGACTACCTAAAGAGGGAGCCTCCCAGTGGCGGTGGTCGGGAATGTTGTGTCTCTTGATACAATAGCTAATACCCTCAAAACAATTAAAAAAATTAAAATAAATATGTTTTAAATTTTCAAATCTAACAATCAGTCCCTATAGAATACATGACCATGTCAAATATTTAAATAAAAAACGATACAAAAATAATTAAAAAATTCTAAAAAAATAACATAAAAAATCATTTTAAAATTTAATTTGAAGTTGAATTCATGTTAAATTTGAAAAATAGCTTTCCTAACTAATCACAAATATAACTGTCAACAAGCATGTCAAATTTTAAGAGAATCGGCCAAAAAATGTGGATTTGTCAAATAAAAACATGGATTTCAGGGCCTATCCTATTATAGGACACTATTTTTGTCAAAAACTTAAAATAATTATTTTCATAAACTTTGAGCTATTTGAAATCATGCTGTGAAAACAGAATTACTCTATGACACATAATACAGGAATTACAGAGATCTAAAAACACCCTATTGACACTGAAAATCAAGACACAATTCTACATACAGCTACTATGTATATTTCTGATATCATGTGATAGATAAAATGAAACAGTTTTTTCAATAATTGAGATATTTCGATTCTGTAAACTGGTTTAGAAACTTTGATATTCCCTGCATATAACTATATATAGTTTGCTCCCAATTTCAAATTTTAACTTTAATTTTTAAAGAGTTCAAAATTTTGCTTTAAAATATTCTAATTTTGTTATCAGACTGATATCATAACTGTTTCAAAGCATTAATCAGGTCTCATAAGGACATGAAATAATCTAAATGCAACAATAAAGACTTGCAGTGACCAACCACAGTGAGTTATCACCAATAGACACACTGGCCAGCACTTGTTTACAATTACTGTTATGCTGTCCACCCATAGGCAGAGAAGAGGGGTGGAGGGAAGTGAAGCATAAGCTGGTTCAACTGAGCTCAGAGAACTATACAGCAAAGTATAAACCTAAAATGAAAAAGAGAACTCTATCGCTACCAGTAGAACAGCACAAAGATCATGCGAGAGGTCCAAGTCTGCTCGGAAGTCTAACTACAGGAGAGGACAGCTAGATCCAGCAAATGCAGGGGAGACAATCAGCTTCAGGATCATCTATGTTGAGAAGCCAAAACAAACTGTTTAAGATACAGTGGGAAACCTGAAAATAAGACATTGAATTCAAAATTCAAAAACAAATGTGTAACAACAACAAAAAAGTTACATATACAAATATATATGACTAACTAAAGAGGGAGCCTCCCCGTGGCGGTGGTCGGGAATGTTGTGTCTCTGGATACAATAGCTAATACCCTCAAACAATTAAAAAAATTAAAATAGATATTTTTTAAATTTTCAAATCTAACAATCAGTCCCTATAGAATACATGATCATGTCAAATATTTGAATAAAAAACAAACAAAAATAATTAAAAAATTCTAAAAAAATAGCATAAAAAATCATTTTAAAATTTAATTTGAAGTTAAATTCATGTTGAATTTGAAAAATAGCTTTACTAACTAATCACAAATATAACTGTCAACAAGCATGTCAAATTTTAAGAGAATCGGCCAAAAAATGTGGATTTGTCAAATAAAAACATGGATTTCAGGGCCTATCCTATTATAGGACACTATTTTTGTCAAAAACTTAAAATAATTATTTTCATAAACTTTGAGCTATTTGAAATCATGCTGTGAAAACAGAATTACTCTATGACACATAATACAGGAATTACAGAGATCTAAAAACACCCTATTGACACTGAAAATCAAGACACAATTCTACATACAGCTACTATGTATATTTCTGATATCATGTGATAGATAAAATGAAACAGTTTTTTCAATAATTGAGATATTTCAATTCTGTAAACTGGTTTAGAAACTTTGATATTCCCTGCATATAACTATATATAGTTTGCTCCCAATTTCAAATTTTAACTTTAATTTTTAAAGAATTTAAAATTTTGCTTCAAAATATTTTAATTTTGTTATCAGACTGATATCATAACTGTTTCAAAGCATTAATCAGGTCTCATAAGGACATGAAATAATCTAAATGCAACAATAAAGACTTGCAGTGACCAACCACAGTGAGTTACCACCAATAGACACACTAGCCAGCACTTGTTTACAATTACTGTTATGCTGTCCACCCATAGGCAGAGAAGAGGGGTGGAGGGAAGTGAAGCATAAGCTGGTTCAACTGAGCTCAGAGAACTATACAGCAAAGTATAAACCTAAAATGAAAAAGAGAACTCTATCGCTACCAGTAGAACAGCACAAAGATCATGCGAGAGGTCCAAGTCTGCTCGGAAGTCTAACTACAGGAGAGGACAGCTAGATCCAGCAAATGCAGGGGAGACAATCAGCTTCAGGATCATCTATGTTGAGAAGCCAAAACAAACTGTTTAAGATACAGTGGGAAACCTGAAAATAAGACATTGAATTCAAAATTCAAAAACAAATGTGTAACAACAACAAAAAAGTTACATATACAAATATATATGACTACCTAAAGAGGGAGCCTCCCCGTGGCGGTGGTCGGGAATGTTGTGTCTCTGGATACAATAGCTAATACCCTCAAATCAATTAAAAAAATTAAAATAAATATGTTTTAAATTTTCAAATCTAACAATCAGTCCCTATAGAATACATGACCATGTCAAATATTTAAATAAAAAACGATACAAAAATAATTAAAAAATTCTAAAAAAATAACATAAAAAATCATTTTAAAATTTAATTTGAAGTTGAATGTTAAATTTGAAAAATAGCTTTCCTAACTAATCACAAATATAACTGTCAACAAGCATGTCAAATTTTAAGAGAATCGGCCAAAAAATGTGGATTTGTCAAATAAAAACATGTATTTCAGGGCCTATCATATTAGGACTAAGACCACAATTAGCTTCGCTATATGTTTCATTGTAACATTAAAATTCATAATAAATTCCCAAAATCTCATATGCAACTTTCCATCTCACCTGGCCAAGACCAACATCTGAGAAGCAAAATATAAAAGTTTCAACCCAGCATGTTGGGCATTTTCTGGAGATAGCTGTCAAAATGTGTCACCAACGTGGATTATATACATCCGGGTCAGGGGTAGAGGTCAAATCAGGACTCATCACACAGGGTCCTGGAGCACATAATAAATGATCAATATTATTATTTTACATCACAAAACATAGATTGACATCTCTGCTATAAATCCACATTAAATTCATCAACAGAAATCAAGTTCAAAGAGGCATTTGATTGGTTTTCCTGAGATACATACATTTTTGAGGGGACTTCATTCGTGGGGCCTGAACCCGGAAGTACTTAATTGTGGTCTTAGTCCTATTATAGGACACTATTTTTGTCAAAAACTTAAAATAATTATTTTCATAAACTTTGAGCTATTTGAAATCATGCTGTGAAAACAGAATTACTCTATGACACATAAAACAGGAATTACAGAGATCTAAAAACACCCTATTGACACTGAAAATCAAGACACAATTCTACACACAGCTACTATGTATATTTCTGATATCATGTGATAGATAAAATGAAACAGTTTTTTCAATAATTGAGATATTTCAATTCTGTAAACTGGTTTAGAAACTTTGATATTCACTGCATATAACTATATATAGTTTGCTCCCAATTTCAAATTTTAACTTTAATTTTTAAAGAATTTAAAATTTTGCTTCAAAATATTTTAATTTTGTTATCAGACTGATATCATAACTGTTTCAAAGCATTAATCAGGTCTCATAAGTGGCCTAAGCAAATTAAAATTGACTTACCCCATATACACCAATTTTACAAACTAAAAAATTTTTTCATTAACTTTTGCTTGCATCATGCGGAAAAAATTCCCAAAATAAACCGTTACCAAATCAAAAACACCCATACCCTAAATAAGAAAAACTACCCTCTAGTTAAAACAAAAACATGGAAGTAAAAAGAAAAGTTTTTTCAATAAGAATTTTAAACTTTTAAATGAGGAATTTAGCTTAAATTAATAGTTTTGCCCCCAACAAATTTTAAAATTTTTTTTTTGAAAAAAAATTTTTCTTTTAAAAAATTTTTTTTTTTAAAAAAAAGTACATAATTTTAAAAATTTAAAAATGCAATTTTAAAACTAAAAATAGGGGTCAAAACTTTTAACCCCAAAAAACATTTTGGGGCCCAAAAAATTTTAAAATTTTTTTTAAATCCCCTGAAATTCTTTTAAAAAAACAAAAAACCATTAAAAAAAATTTATTTTTTTAAAAAAAAAAAGGAAAAAATTTTTTGGGGCCAAAGGAAAAAAAAAAATTTTTAATTTAAAATTTTTTAAAAAAAAAAAATTTTTAAAAATTTGTTTTTTTTAAAAAAATTTTTTTTTTTTAAAAAAAAAAATTTTAAAAACCCTTTAAAATTTTAAATTTCAAAACTATTTTATTTTTGAAATTAAATAAAAAATTTTTAAAATTTTAAAATTTTTTAATTTTAAAAATTTTTTTACTTCAAAATGGGTTTTTTAAAAAATAAAAAAGAAAAAATTTCCCAAAAAAAGGTTAAACCAAAAAAAGGAACTTACTTCCGAAGCTTTAAAAAAAAAGGGGGAGTAAAAGGGGCACATAAAACAAAAAAATTTAAATTTTTTGGGGCCCCCTAGTAAAAAAAAAAGGGAAAAAAAGGGAACGGGGAAATAAAGAAAAAAAAAAAAAAAAAAAAAAGAAACCCCTTTCTAAGAAAACCCCCCGGGGAAATGGGGGCCTTTAAAAAACTAAAAAAAAAAATTTTAATAAAAAAAAATTTTAAATTTTAAATTTAAAAAGCCAAAAAACGGGTTTTTGGGGGAAAAAAAGGGTTTTAAAACCAAAAAAATTTAAAAAAAAAAAATTAAAAAAAAATTTTTTTTTTTAAAATTTAAAAATTTTTTCCCCCCAATGTCCCCTTTAATTTTAAACCCCCAAAAAATTTAAAAATTTTAAAAAAAAAAATTTTTAAAAAAAATTTAAAAAAACTTTTTTAAACATAAAAAAAAAAAAATTAAATTTAAAAAAAAATTTTAAAAAAAGGGGAAAAAAAAGAAAAAAAATTTTAAAAAATTTTTTTTTTCCGAATTTAAAAAAAACAAAATTTTTTTTCCCCCAAAAAATTTTTCAGGGCCAAAAACCTGGGCCAAAAAAATTTTTAAAATTTTTTTTTTTTAATCCAAAAAAAACTTTATAAACCTTTTCCCAAACACTCAAACAATTGAACAAAGGGGGGTTTTTTTTCCCCCAAAAAAAAAGGGGTTTTTTTTAAAAAATTTTTCAAAAAAAATTTTAAAAAAATTTAAAATTTTTAAATTAAAAATTTTTTTTAAAAAAAAAAGATGCCCCGGGAAAAAAAAACCCCTATCCAAAAATAAAAACCTTTTTTTTTCCCCTAAAAAATATTTTTAAAGGGAAAAATTTTTTTCAAAAAGATTTAAGAAAACTTTTAAAAACTTTTTAAAAATTAAAAATTTTTCCCCCTTTTTTTTTAAATTGTTAAAGAATTTTTTTTTAAAAAAAATTTTTTTAAATTTAAAAACTTTTTTCCTAAAACAAACCCCCCAAAATAAATTGAATTTTTTTAAAAATTTTTTAAAAAAAGTTAAAAAAAAAATTTTTTAAACGGTTTAAACTGTTTTTCTCCACCCAAAACAAAAATTTTGAAAAAACCAAAATTTTAAAAATAAAACCCCAAATTTTTAAAAGGGGCCCCCCCCTAAAAAATTGGGAAAAGTTTAACTAAAGGAAAAAATTTAAAGAAAAAAAAAAAAAAAATCAGAAAAAACAAATGAAGGTCCCCCCGGAAAAAAAAAAAAAAAAAACCCCAAAAACAAAAAAATTTAAAAAAAATTTAAACCAAAAAAGGGCCCCCGGGGGGGAAATGAAAACAACTAACTTCAACCCAAAAAAAAAAAAAAATTTTAAATTTCCAAATAACCCCTTTTGTCAATTTTCCAAATTTTTAAAAACCCCAAAAAAAAATTAAAAATTAAAAATTAATTTTTTTTTAAAAAATTTTTTTCCCAAAAATTAAAAATTTTTCCCTAAAAACTCCTGCTTTTAAAAAAAGGGCCCAAAAAATTTAAAAAAAATAAAAAATTTTTTTAAAAAATTTTTTTTTTTTCAAAAAAATTTTTTAAAAATTTTCCATTAAAAATTAAAACAAAAAATTAAAAACCCCAAAAAATTTTTTTTAAAATAAAATTTAAAAAATTTTTTTTAAAAAAAATTTTTTTCCTAATTTAAAAAAAAATTCCCAACTAAAAATCCCAAAGGGTTTTTCCCAAAACCCAAGCCCTTGGCAATAAAAAAAAATTTTTTTTACCCAAATATTAAATTTTTAAAATAAATTTTTTAAAACCTAGAAAAATTTTATTCCCCCTGGAAGAAAAAAAAAATTTTAAAAATTTCTCCCAAAAATTTAAATTTGTAAAACCCATAAATTTCAAAAAAATAAAAATTTTAAATTTTTTTAACTTTTTAAAAAAATTTTTTTCCCAAAACAAACGGGTTAAACCCTTAAAAAAAAACCCAAAAAAAAAATTTATTGTTTTTTTTAACATTTAAAAATTATTTTTTTTCCAAAAAAAAATTTTTGGGGTTAAAACCCTTAAAAATGAAAAAATTTATAAATTATTTTAATTTTTTTTTAAAATTTTTAAAAAAATTTTTTTTTAAAAAAAAAGGAAAAATTTTTAAAATTTAAATTTTTTAAATTAAAAAATAAAAAACCCCCCCAAAAAAAATTTTAAAAAAAATTTTTCCAATAAATTTTTTTAAATGTTTCCCCAAGCAAAAAAAGGGCCCTTTAAAATAACTTAAAAAAAAATTCCCAAAAAAAAATTTTAAAATTCCCTTTTGCCCCAAATTTTAAGGCCCATCCAAAAAGAAAAAATCCCACCAGAAAAAAAAAAAAACCCCCAAACCCATTTTTTAAAAAAAAGGGGAAAGGGGGGGAAAGAATAAAGGAACTTCCAAAAGGAACAACCAAAAAAATAAAAAAAAACCCAAAGTCCCTTTGGGGGAAAGTTTTGGGTAAAAATTTTAAAAAATTTAAAAAAAAAAAAAATTTTTAAAATTTTTAAATTTAAAACCCCCGGGGGGGCCCCAAAAAATTTTAAAAAAGAAAAAATTAAATAAAAAAAATTAAAATTTTAAAATTTTTTTAAAAAAATCAAAATAAAAAATTCCTAAAATTTTCCCCCGTCCAAAAATTTTTTTTAAAAAACAAAAAAATTTTAAAAATTTAAAAAATTAAAATTTTTAAAATTTTTAAAAATTACTTCCCCAAAAATTTTTTTTAAATTTTAAATTTTAAAAAATAAAAAAATTTAAATTTCAAAAAAAAAAAAAAAAATTTAAAGGGAAATTTTTTAAAAATTTTTTTTAAAAAAAATTTTAAAACCAAAAAATTTAAAAATCCCCCCAAAAAATAAAGAAAAAAAAAGGGGAAAAAAAAATTTTGAAATTTTTTAAGTTTCTTTTCCAAAAAATTAAAACCCCAAACCTTTTAAAAATCGGCCAAAAAAAAACCGGGGAAAAAAATTTAATTTTTTTAAAAACTTTTGGGGTTTTCTAAACCCAAAAATTTTCCCTTTAAAACTTTTTTTTAAAAAAAAAATTTTTTTGGGGTTTTTAACCTTAAAAAATTTTTTTCTACCTTTTTAAAAAATTTTCAAAAAAAAAATTAAATAACAAAAAATTTAAAAATTTTGGGGAATTTCATAAAAAAGGGGTTAAATTTTTAAAAAAAAAATTTTTTTAAAAATTTAAAAATTTTTTTTGAAAATTAAATTTTTTCCCTTTTTTTTTTTTTTAATTTTTTTAAAAATTTTAAAAATTTTTTCAAAAATTTAAAAAATTTCCCCTTTAAAAACAAATTTTAAAAAAAATTTTTTCAAAATAAAAATTTTAAAAAGGGGTTTTCAAAATTTTAAAAAATTTTTTTAAAATTTAAATTTTATGCCAAAAACTTTTTGAAAAAATTTTTTCCCCAAAAAAAGAAAATTTTTAAATAAAAATTTCCCCCGGGAAAAATAAAGGAATAAGGAAACCCCCCAAATAAAAAAAAAAGTAAACCCAAAAGAACCCATGCCCAAAAAAAAACCCAAAAATTTTTTTTAAAAATAAAGAAAACATTGGGGAAAAAAAATTTAAAAAAAAGGGAAAAAAAAAAGAAACCAAAAACCCAAAAAAGGTTATCAAAACCCCAAAAACAAAAAAAAAAAAAAATTTTTAAATTATAAACCTAAAATACCCCGGGGGTCATAAACTTTGAGCTATTTGAAATCATGCTGTGAAAACAGAATTACTCTATGACACATAAAACAGGAATTACAGAGATCTAAAAACACCCTATTGACACTGAAAATCAAGACACAATTCTACACACAGCTACTATGTATATTTCTGATATCATGTGATAGATAAAATGAAACAGTTTTTTCAATAATTGAGATATTTCAATTCTGTAAACTGGTTTAGAAACTTTGATATTCACTGCATATAACTATATATAGTTTGCTCCCAATTTCAAATTTTAACTTTAATTTTTAAAGAATTTAAAATTTTGCTTCAAAATATTTTAATTTTGTTATCAGACTGATATCATAACTGTTTCAAAGCATTAATCAGGTCTCATAAGGACATGAAATAATCTAAATGCAACAATAAAGACTTGCAGTGACCAACCACAGTGAGTTACCACCAATAGACACACTAGCCAGCACTTGTTTACAATTACTGTTATGCTGTCCACCCATAGGCAGAGAAGAGGGGTGGAGGGAAGTGAAGCATAAGCTGGTTCAACTGAGCTCAGAGAACTATACAGCAAAGTATAAACCTAAAATGAAAAAGAGAACTCTATCGCTACCAGTAGAACAGCACAAAGATCATGCGAGAGGTCCAAGTCTGCTCGGAAGTCTAACTACAGGAGAGGACAGCTAGATCCAGCAAATGCAGGGGAGACAATCAGCTTCAGGATCATCTATGTTGAGAAGCCAAAACAAACTGTTTAAGATACAGTGGGAAACCTGAAAATAAGACATTGAATTCAAAATTCAAAAACAAATGTGTAACAACAACAAAAAAGTTACATATACAAATATATATGACTACCTAAAGAGGGAGCCTCCCCGTGGCGGTGGTCGGGAATGTTGTGTCTCTGGATACAATAGCTAATACCCTCAAATCAATTAAAAAAATTAAAATAAATATGTTTTAAATTTTCAAATCTAACAATCAGTCCCTATAGAATACATGACCATGTCAAATATTTAAATAAAAAACGATACAAAAATAATTAAAAAATTCTAAAAAAATAACATAAAAAATCATTTTAAAATTTAATTTGAAGTTGAATTCATGTTAAATTTGAAAAATAGCTTTCCTAACTAATCACAAATATAACTGTCAACAAGCATGTCAAATTTTAAGAGAATCGGCCAAAAAATGTGGATTTGTCAAATAAAAACATGTATTTCAGGGCCTATCATATTAGGACTAAGACCACAATTAGCTTCGCTATATGTTTCATTGTAACATTAAAATTCATAATAAATTCCCAACATCTCATATGCAACTTTCCATCTCACCTGGCCAAGACCAACATCTGAGAAGCAAAATATAAAAGTTTCAACCCAGCATGTTGGGCATTTTCTGGAGATAGCTGTCAAAATGTGTCACCAACGTGGATTATATACATCCGGGTCAGGGGTAGAGGTCAAATCAGGACTCATCACACAGGGTCCTGGAGCACATAATAAATGATCAATATTATTATTTTACATCACAAAACATAGATTGACATCTCTGCTATAAATCCACATTAAATTCATCAACAGAAATCAAGTTCAAAGAGGCATTTGATTGGTTTTCCTGAGATACATACATTTTTGAGGGGACTTCATTCGTGGGGCCTGAACCCGGAAGTACTTAATTGTGGTCTTAGTCCTATTATAGGACACTATTTTTGTCAAAAACTTAAAATAATTATTTTCATAAACTTTGAGCTATTTGAAATCATGCTGTGAAAACAGAATTACTCTATGACACATAAAACAGGAATTACAGAGATCTAAAAACACCCTATTGACACTGAAAATCAAGACACAATTCTACACACAGCTACTATGTATATTTCTGATATCATGTGATAGATAAAATGAAACAGTTTTTTCAATAATTGAGATATTTCAATTCTGTAAACTGGTTTAGAAACTTTGATATTCACTGCATATAACTATATATAGTTTGCTCCCAATTTCAAATTTTAACTTTAATTTTTAAAGAATTTAAAATTTTGCTTCAAAATATTTTAATTTTGTTATCAGACTGATATCATAACTGTTTCAAAGCATTAATCAGGTCTCATAAGGACATGAAATAATCTAAATGCAACAATAAAGACTTGCAGTGACCAACCACAGTGAGTTACCACCAATAGACACACTAGCCAGCACTTGTTTACAATTACTGTTATGCTGTCCACCCATAGGCAGAGAAGAGGGGTGGAGGGAAGTGAAGCATAAGCTGGTTCAACTGAGCTCAGAGAACTATACAGCAAAGTATAAACCTAAAATGAAAAAGAGAACTCTATCGCTACCAGTAGAACAGCACAAAGATCATGCGAGAGGTCCAAGTCTGCTCGGAAGTCTAACTACAGGAGAGGACAGCTAGATCCAGCAAATGCAGGGGAGACAATCAGCTTCAGGATCATCTATGTTGAGAAGCCAAAACAAACTGTTTAAGATACAGTGGGAAACCTGAAAATAAGACATTGAATTCAAAATTCAAAAACAAATGTGTAACAACAACAAAAAAGTTACATATACAAATATATATGACTACCTAAAGAGGGAGCCTCCCCGTGGCGGTGGTCGGGAATGTTGTGTCTCTGGATACAATAGCTAATACCCTCAAATCAATTAAAAAAATTAAAATAAATATGTTTTAAATTTTCAAATCTAACAATCAGTCCCTATAGAATACATGACCATGTCAAATATTTAAATAAAAAACGATACAAAAATAATTAAAAAATTCTAAAAAAATAACATAAAAAATCATTTTAAAATTTAATTTGAAGTTGAATTCATGTTAAATTTGAAAAATAGCTTTCCTAACTAATCACAAATATAACTGTCAACAAGCATGTCAAATTTTAAGAGAATCGGCCAAAAAATGTGGATTTGTCAAATAAAAACATGTATTTCAGGGCCTATCATATTAGGACTAAGACCACAATTAGCTTCGCTATATGTTTCATTGTAACATTAAAATTCATAATAAATTCCCAACATCTCATATGCAACTTTCCATCTCACCTGGCCAAGACCAACATCTGAGAAGCAAAATATAAAAGTTTCAACCCAGCATGTTGGGCATTTTCTGGAGATAGCTGTCAAAATGTGTGACCAACGTGGATTATATACATCCGGGTCAGAGGTAGAGGTCAAATCAGGACTCATCACACAGGGTCCTGGAGCACATAATAAATGATCAATATTATTATTTTACATCACAAAACATAGATTGACATCTCTGCTATAAATCCACATTAAATTCATCAACAGAAATCAAGTTCAAAGAGGCATTTGATTGGTTTTCCTGAGATACATACATTTTTGAGGGGACTTCATTCGTGGGGCCTGAACCCGGAAGTACTTAATTGTGGTCTTAGTCCTATTATAGGACACTATTTTTGTCAAAAACTTAAAATAATTATTTTCATAAACTTTGAGCTATTTGAAATCATGCTGTGAAAACAGAATTACTCTATGACACATAAAACAGGAATTACAGAGATCTAAAAACACCCTATTGACACTGAAAATCAAGACACAATTCTACACACAGCTACTATGTATATTTCTGATATCATGTGATAGATAAAATGAAACAGTTTTTTCAATAATTGAGATATTTCAATTCTGTAAACTGGTTTAGAAACTTTGATATTCACTGCATATAACTATATATAGTTTGCTCCCAATTTCAAATTTTAACTTTAATTTTTAAAGAATTTAAAATTTTGCTTCAAAATATTTTAATTTTGTTATCAGACTGATATCATAACTGTTTCAAAGCATTAATCAGGTCTCATAAGGACATGAAATAATCTAAATGCAACAATAAAGACTTGCAGTGACCAACCACAGTGAGTTACCACCAATAGACACACTAGCCAGCACTTGTTTACAATTACTGTTATGCTGTCCACCCATAGGCAGAGAAGAGGGGTGGAGGGAAGTGAAGCATAAGCTGGTTCAACTGAGCTCAGAGAACTATACAGCAAAGTATAAACCTAAAATGAAAAAGAGAACTCTATCGCTACCAGTAGAACAGCACAAAGATCATGCGAGAGGTCCAAGTCTGCTCGGAAGTCTAACTACAGGAGAGGACAGCTAGATCCAGCAAATGCAGGGGAGACAATCAGCTTCAGGATCATCTATGTTGAGAAGCCAAAACAAACTGTTTAAGATACAGTGGGAAACCTGAAAATAAGACATTGAATTCAAAATTCAAAAACAAATGTGTAACAACAACAAAAAAGTTACATATACAAATATATATGACTACCTAAAGAGGGAGCCTCCCCGTGGCGGTGGTCGGGAATGTTGTGTCTCTGGATACAATAGCTAATACCCTCAAATCAATTAAAAAAATTAAAATAAATATGTTTTAAATTTTCAAATCTAACAATCAGTCCCTATAGAATACATGACCATGTCAAATATTTAAATAAAAAACGATACAAAAATAATTAAAAAATTCTAAAAAAATAACATAAAAAATCATTTTAAAATTTAATTTGAAGTTGAATTCATGTTAAATTTGAAAAATAGCTTTCCTAACTAATCACAAATATAACTGTCAACAAGCATGTCAAATTTTAAGAGAATCGGCCAAAAAATGTGGATTTGTCAAATAAAAACATGTATTTCAGGGCCTATCATATTAGGACTAAGACCACAATTAGCTTCGCTATATGTTTCATTGTAACATTAAAATTCATAATAAATTCCCAACATCTCATATGCAACTTTCCATCTCACCTGGCCAAGACCAACATCTGAGAAGCAAAATATAAAAGTTTCAACCCAGCATGTTGGGCATTTTCTGGAGATAGCTGTCAAAATGTGTCACCAACGTGGATTATATACATCCGGGTCAGGGGTAGAGGTCAAATCAGGACTCATCACACAGGGTCCTGGAGCACATAATAAATGATCAATATTATTATTTTACATCACAAAACATAGATTGACATCTCTGCTATAAATCCACATTAAATTCATCAACAGAAATCAAGTTCAAAGAGGCATTTGATTGGTTTTCCTGAGATACATACATTTTTGAGGGGACTTCATTCGTGGGGCCTGAACCCGGAAGTACTTAATTGTGGTCTTAGTCCTATTATAGGACACTATTTTTGTCAAAAACTTAAAATAATTATTTTCATAAACTTTGAGCTATTTGAAATCATGCTGTGAAAACAGAATTACTCTATGACACATAAAACAGGAATTACAGAGATCTAAAAACACCCTATTGACACTGAAAATCAAGACACAATTCTACACACAGCTACTATGTATATTTCTGATATCATGTGATAGATAAAATGAAACAGTTTTTTCAATAATTGAGATATTTCAATTCTGTAAACTGGTTTAGAAACTTTGATATTCACTGCATATAACTATATATAGTTTGCTCCCAATTTCAAATTTTAACTTTAATTTTTAAAGAATTTAAAATTTTGCTTCAAAATATTTTAATTTTGTTATCAGACTGATATCATAACTGTTTCAAAGCATTAATCAGGTCTCATAAGGACATGAAATAATCTAAATGCAACAATAAAGACTTGCAGTGACCAACCACAGTGAGTTACCACCAATAGACACACTAGCCAGCACTTGTTTACAATTACTGTTATGCTGTCCACCCATAGGCAGAGAAGAGGGGTGGAGGGAAGTGAAGCATAAGCTGGTTCAACTGAGCTCAGAGAACTATACAGCAAAGTATAAACCTAAAATGAAAAAGAGAACTCTATCGCTACCAGTAGAACAGCACAAAGATCATGCGAGAGGTCCAAGTCTGCTCGGAAGTCTAACTACAGGAGAGGACAGCTAGATCCAGCAAATGCAGGGGAGACAATCAGCTTCAGGATCATCTATGTTGAGAAGCCAAAACAAACTGTTTAAGATACAGTGGGAAACCTGAAAATAAGACATTGAATTCAAAATTCAAAAACAAATGTGTAACAACAACAAAAAAGTTACATATACAAATATATATGACTACCTAAAGAGGGAGCCTCCCCGTGGCGGTGGTCGGGAATGTTGTGTCTCTGGATACAATAGCTAATACCCTCAAATCAATTAAAAAAATTAAAATAAATATGTTTTAAATTTTCAAATCTAACAATCAGTCCCTATAGAATACATGACCATGTCAAATATTTAAATAAAAAACGATACAAAAATAATTAAAAAATTCTAAAAAAATAACATAAAAAATCATTTTAAAATTTAATTTGAAGTTGAATTCATGTTAAATTTGAAAAATAGCTTTCCTAACTAATCACAAATATAACTGTCAACAAGCATGTCAAATTTTAAGAGAATCGGCCAAAAAATGTGGATTTGTCAAATAAAAACATGTATTTCAGGGCCTATCATATTAGGACTAAGACCACAATTAGCTTCGCTATATGTTTCATTGTAACATTAAAATTCATAATAAATTCCCAACATCTCATATGCAACTTTCCATCTCACCTGGCCAAGACCAACATCTGAGAAGCAAAATATAAAAGTTTCAACCCAGCATGTTGGGCATTTTCTGGAGATAGCTGTCAAAATGTGTCACCAACGTGGATTATATACATCCGGGTCAGGGGTAGAGGTCAAATCAGGACTCATCACACAGGGTCCTGGAGCACATAATAAATGATCAATATTATTATTTTACATCACAAAACATAGATTGACATCTCTGCTATAAATCCACATTAAATTCATCAACAGAAATCAAGTTCAAAGAGGCATTTGATTGGTTTTCCTGAGATACATACATTTTTGAGGGGACTTCATTCGTGGGGCCTGAACCCGGAAGTACTTAATTGTGGTCTTAGTCCTATTATAGGACACTATTTTTGTCAAAAACTTAAAATAATTATTTTCATAAACTTTGAGCTATTTGAAATCATGCTGTGAAAACAGAATTACTCTATGACACATAAAACAGGAATTACAGAGATCTAAAAACACCCTATTGACACTGAAAATCAAGACACAATTCTACACACAGCTACTATGTATATTTCTGATATCATGTGATAGATAAAATGAAACAGTTTTTTCAATAATTGAGATATTTCAATTCTGTAAACTGGTTTAGAAACTTTGATATTCACTGCATATAACTATATATAGTTTGCTCCCAATTTCAAATTTTAACTTTAATTTTTAAAGAATTTAAAATTTTGCTTCAAAATATTTTAATTTTGTTATCAGACTGATATCATAACTGTTTCAAAGCATTAATCAGGTCTCATAAGGACATGAAATAATCTAAATGCAACAATAAAGACTTGCAGTGACCAACCACAGTGAGTTACCACCAATAGACACACTAGCCAGCACTTGTTTACAATTACTGTTATGCTGTCCACCCATAGGCAGAGAAGAGGGGTGGAGGGAAGTGAAGCATAAGCTGGTTCAACTGAGCTCAGAGAACTATACAGCAAAGTATAAACCTAAAATGAAAAAGAGAACTCTATCGCTACCAGTAGAACAGCACAAAGATCATGCGAGAGGTCCAAGTCTGCTCGGAAGTCTAACTACAGGAGAGGACAGCTAGATCCAGCAAATGCAGGGGAGACAATCAGCTTCAGGATCATCTATGTTGAGAAGCCAAAACAAACTGTTTAAGATACAGTGGGAAACCTGAAAATAAGACATTGAATTCAAAATTCAAAAACAAATGTGTAACAACAACAAAAAAGTTACATATACAAATATATATGACTACCTAAAGAGGGAGCCTCCCCGTGGCGGTGGTCGGGAATGTTGTGTCTCTGGATACAATAGCTAATACCCTCAAATCAATTAAAAAAATTAAAATAAATATGTTTTAAATTTTCAAATCTAACAATCAGTCCCTATAGAATACATGACCATGTCAAATATTTAAATAAAAAACGATACAAAAATAATTAAAAAATTCTAAAAAAATAACATAAAAAATCATTTTAAAATTTAATTTGAAGTTAAATTCATGTTAAATTTGAAAAATAGCTTTCCTAACTAATCACAAATATAACTGTCAACAAGCATGTCAAATTTTAAGAGAATCGGCCAAAAAATGTGGATTTGTCAAATAAAAACATGTATTTCAGGGCCTATCATATTAGGACTAAGACCACAATTAGCTTCGCTATATGTTTCATTGTAACATTAAAATTCATAATAAATTCCCAACATCTCATATGCAACTTTCCATCTCACCTGGCCAAGACCAACATCTGAGAAGCAAAATATAAAAGTTTCAACCCAGCATGTTGGGCATTTTCTGGAGATAGCTGTCAAAATGTGTCACCAACGTGGATTATATACATCCGGGTCAGGGGTAGAGGTCAAATCAGGACTCATCACACAGGGTCCTGGAGCACATAATAAATGATCAATATTATTATTTTACATCACAAAACATAGATTGACATCTCTGCTATAAATCCACATTAAATTCATCAACAGAAATCAAGTTCAAAGAGGCATTTGATTGGTTTTCCTGAAATACATACATTTTTGAGGGGACTTCATTCGTGGGGCCTGAACCCGGAAGTACTTAATTGTGGTCTTAGTCCTATTATAGGACACTATTTTTGTCAAAAACTTAAAATAATTATTTTCATAAACTTTGAGCTATTTGAAATCATGCTGTGAAAACAGAATTACTCTATGACACATAAAACAGGAATTACAGAGATCTAAAAACACCCTATTGACACTGAAAATCAAGACACAATTCTACACACAGCTACTATGTATATTTCTGATATCATGTGATAGATAAAATGAAACAGTTTTTTCAATAATTGAGATATTTCAATTCTGTAAACTGGTTTAGAAACTTTGATATTCACTGCATATAACTATATATAGTTTGCTCCCAATTTCAAATTTTAACTTTAATTTTTAAAGAATTTAAAATTTTGCTTCAAAATATTTTAATTTTGTTATCAGACTGATATCATAACTGTTTCAAAGCATTAATCAGGTCTCATAAGGACATGAAATAATCTAAATGCAACAATAAAGACTTGCAGTGACCAACCACAGTGAGTTACCACCAATAGACACACTAGCCAGCACTTGTTTACAATAGTTCCTACTTTGCTTTTGCTTTTAGTTCCCTCTGGTTAGCTTCAGCAATTGACCCCATGTCTTTTGCTTTATGGTGCGATAATTCCCATTTGGGTTTAACTTGCTGTATAGTTCTTCTGTCAACCCCTTTAAAATTCCCTCACCCTCTTTTGCTATGGGTGGACCCCAACAGTAATTGTAAACAAGTGCTGGCTAGGTGTCTATTGGGGGTAACTCACTGTGGTTGGTCACTGCAAGTCTTTATTGTTGCATTAGATTATTTCATGTCCTTATGAGACCTGATTAATGCTTTGAAACAGTTATGATATCAGTCTGATAACAAATTAAAAATATTTTGAAGCAAAATTTTAAATTCTTTAAAAATTAAAGTTAAAATTTGAAATTGGGAGCAAACTATTTTAAAGTTATTGCAGTGAATATCAAAGTTTCTAAACCAGTTTACAGAATTGAAATATCTAAATTTTTTGAAAAAACTGTTTCATTTTATCTATCACATGATATCAGAAATTACATATTAGCTGTGTGTAGAATTGTGTCTGATTTTCAGTGTCAATAGGGTGTTTAGATCTCTGTAATTCCTGTTTTATTTTCATAGAGTAATTTGTTTTCACAGATGATTTCAAATAGCTCAAGTTTATAAAAATAATTATTTTAGTTTTTGACAAAAAAGTGTCCTAAAATAGGACTAAGACACAATTAAGTACTTCCGGGTTCAGGCCCCACGATGAAGTCCCCTCAAAAATGTATTGTATCTCAGGAAAACCAATCAAATGCCTCTTTGAACTTGATTTCTGTTGATGAATTTAATGTGGATTTATAGCAGAGATGTCAATCTAGGTTTGTGATGTAAAATAATGAATATTGATCATTTATTATGTGCTCCAGGACCCTGTGTGATGAGTCCTGATTTGACCTCTACCCCTGACCCGGATGTATATAATCCACGTTGGTGACACATTTTGACAGCTATCTCCAGAAAATGCCCAACATGCTGGGTTGAAACTTTTATATTTTGCTTCTCAGATGTTGGTCTTGGCCAGGTGAGATGGAAAGTTGCATATGAGATGTTTGGGAATTTATTATGAATTTTAATGTTACAATGAAACATATAGCGAACTAATTGTGGTCTTTGTCCTAATATGATAGGCCCTGAAAAACATGTTTTTTTTTGACAAATCCACATTTTTTGGCCGATTTCCCCTTTAAAAATTTTACATGCTTTTTGACAGTTATATTTGTGATTAGTTAGGAAAGCTATTTTTCAAATTTAACATGAATTCAACTTCAAATTAAATTTTAAAATGATTTTTTATGTTATTTTTTTTAAATTTTTTTAATTTTTTTTGTATCGTTTTTTTTTTAAAAAAATTTGACATGGTCGTTTCCCTATGGGGACTGATTGTTAGATTTAAAAATTTAAAAAAACATATTTTTTTTAATTTTTTTTAATTGTTTTGGGGTTTTACCCTATTGTACCCAAAGAAAAACCAAAAATTCCCCAAACCACCGCCACGGGGGGGCCCCTTTTTTAAGGAGTCATAATATTTGTAATGAAAATTTTTTTGTTGTTGTTAAACATTTTTTTTTTGAATTTTTTTAAATGTCTTTTTTTTCGGGTTTCCCCCCTGTATTTTAAAACATTTGTTTTGGTTTCCCTAAACATAGATGATCCTAAACTGTTTGTCCCCCCTGCTTTTGCGGATCTACTGTCCTTTCCTTAGTTAATTTCGAGCAGATTTGGGAAACCTTCGCTGATCTTTTTTCTTTTCTACGGGTTTACGATGAGTTCTTTTTTTCCCTTTTGGGTTTTATACTTTCTGTATAGTTTTCTGACCAGTTGAACCATTTATCCCTTCATTCCCTCCCCCCCCTTTTCTCTGCCTTGGGGGGCAGATAACATTAATTTTAACAAGTGCTGGCTAGGTTTCTATTGGGGTAACTCACTGGGGGTTGGTCATTTGCAAGTCTTTATTGTTGTTTAGTTTATTTCTTTTGCCCTTTATGAGACCTGTTTAAATGTTTTTAAAAACAGTTTTTTATTTTCAGTCTGATAAAAAAATTAAAATATTTTAAACCCAAAATTTTTAAAATTTTTTAAAAAATTAAAATTTAAAAAATTTAAATTTGGGGGAAAAAACTATATATGTTATATGCAGTGAATATCAATTTTCTAAACCATTTTACAAAAATTTGGAAATATCTAAATTATTGAAAAAAACGTTTCATTTTATTTATTCCATGTTTTATAGAAAAAACCTGTACGGTTTGTAAAATTTGTGTCTTGATTTTCGTGTCAATAGGGTTTTTTTTTTAGATCTCGGGAATTCCGGGTTTTTATTTTGCCCGGTTTTTAAAATAGAATTTTATTTTTTTTTTTGTTTCCAAAACCAAAGCCAATTGGGGATTTTCAAATAAGCCCCCCAAAAGTTTTTTGGAAAAATTATTTTTAAGTTTTTTGACAAACAAGGGGTTGTAACTATTTTTTTAAATTTTGAAAAAGGCCCCCGGGGGAAATACCTGTTTTATTTGCCCCAAATTTTTTCCAAATTTTTTTGGCCCGGTTCTTCTTAAAAATTTGTGAACATTGTTTTTTGTTGAAACATTTTATAGGGTTTTGTGTTTTTAAGTTGGGAAAAAAAAGCTATTTTTCCCAAAAATTCCCAAAAAAGGGGAATTTTTCCAAAAACTTTTCAAAAGGTAAAATTTTTTAAAAAAGGGGCCTTTTTTTTTTGGGTTTTATTTTTTTAAAAATTTTTTAATTTTTTTTTGTATTTTTTTTATTTAAATATTTGACATGGCCCTGTATTCTTGGGAAATGTTTGTTAGATTTAAAAATTTAAAAACATTTTTTTTTAATTTTTTAAATTTGTTTTGGGGGATTAGCTATTGTATCCAGAGACAAAAACTTTCCCCGACCCCCGCCACGGGGGGCTCCCTCTTTGGGTAGTCAATATATTTGTTTTGGGTAACTTTTTTTTTGTTTTTACAAAAATTTTTGGTTTTTGAATTTTGAATTCAATGTCTTTTTTTCAGGTTCCCATGTTTTTAAAAACTTTTGGTTTTGGTTTCCCCAAAATAGATGACCCTGAAGTTTGTTTGTTCCCCGCATTTGCGGATCTGCTGCCTCCCTGGGGGGTTTTTGGGTTTTGGGGGTTTGGGGGTTTTTTTTTTCCGGCTTTTTGATAATTTTTTTCTTTGTTTTTTTGGTGGGGTTTTTTGGTTTTTTCGGGGGTTTTTTTATTTTGGGTTTTTTTTTGCGGGTTTTGGTTTGGGGTTTTTTGGGGGAACAAGGGTTTTGGGGTTTTTTTTTTTTCCTTTTTTTCCCCTCCACCCCTTCTTTTGGGGGGGCCTTAAGGGGGGGGGGACCGCAAAAAACAGAATTGGTTAAAAAAAGGTGTTGGCAGGGGTTTTCCCTTTTTGGTGGGAAAAACTCCCCGGGGTTGGTAAAATGAAAACTTTTTTGGGTTAAAATTTTTAGGAAAAATGCCCAAAAGGGGGGGGGGAAAAAGATTCCCCCTTTAAAAAAAGTTGGGGGAATCGCTAAACAAAATTAAAATTTAATTTAAAAAAAAGCAAAATTTTAAAAAATTCTTTAAAAAATTTTAAAATTTAAATTTAAAATTGGGAAAAAAACCCCAAACTATAAATTATTAAAAGCAGTGAATTTTAAACCCAAAAAGGGTTTTAAAAAACCATTTTTCGGGAATTTGGAAAAAAATTTATATTTCTTTTAAATTAAAAAAACTTTTCATTTTTCCCATCCAGGGAAAATCAAGAAATAAAAATTTAAAGAGGGTTTTTGGGTGTGTAAAATTTTCCCCGGGGATTTTAATGGTAAATAGGGTTTGGTTTTAAAAAACCGGGTTAAAATTTGTTTTATTTTAAAAAAACCGTAATTCTGTTTTACGGGCCAAAATTTAAATGGCTCAAAGTTTAAGAAAATTTTTTTTAATTATTTTTGGGGGGGTTTTTGGGGGCCCCCCAAATTAAGGGCCCTTATTTTATAGGACCATTTTTAAAAAATTTAAAAATAATTATTTCATAAATTTTGAGTATTTAAAAAAAAGCTGTAAAAAAACAAAAAATTACTCTATGACACATAAAACAGGAATTACGGGAGACCCAAAAAAAACCCCTATTGACACTGAAAATAAAGGGACCTTTTTCTACACACAGCTACATGAAATTTTTTAAATTATGGTGTTAGATAAAATGAAACAGTTTTTAAATTAATTGGATATTTAAATTCGGAAACTGGTTTTAAAAACTTTGATTTTCGGAATAAAAACTATATTAGTTTCCCCCAATTTAAAATTTTAATTTTAATTTTTTAAAAAAATTTTAAAAATTTTTGCTTCAAAATTTTTAAATTTTTTGGTATCAGACGGGGATAATACTGTTTAAAAAGATTAACCAGGCCTAAGGACATAAAATCAAATACATAAAATTTGATGCCCACCCAAAATGATTACCACCAAAAAAAACAACCAAGTTTTTTTTATCTGTACCCCTTTTGAGGAAGGGGGTGAGGGAAGTACTAAGGGGTTTTTCAAAGGACTCAAAACTTAAAAATAATAACCTAAAAAATGAAAAAGAAACCTATGACCATAAACAGAAAAGATCACAAAACCAATTGCTGGAACAACACGGGGAAAGCAAAAGGATACAATCGGGGGGAGAAATACTTCAATAATTGAAAAAAAACAAACTGTTTAAGCTTTGGAACCTAAAATAAAATTGAATTAAAAATTAAAAACAAATTTTTAAAAAAAAAAATTTTTCTTCAATATTTGTCCGATTTCCCCTCGGGGGTGGGGGAATGGTTTTTCTCTAAAATCTAATACCCTAAATCATTAAAAAAAAAAAAAAAAAACTAACAATAGTCCCTTAAACATGACCCGGGTAAATTTAAAAAAAAAAGTCAAAATAAAAAAATTCAAAAAAATAAATAAAAAATCATTTTAAAAAGAAGGAAAGAAATTTTGAAAAACCTTTCCCTCCCCCCAAATTAACTGCAACAGCAGAAAATTTTAAAGAATCCCCCCCCAAAAAGGGGTATTTGTCCAAAAACAGAAATTTCAGCCAAATTTTTAACTAAGAAAAACTTTCGCTAATTTTTAGAAAAAAAATTCATAATAATTCCCAACCCCAAGCACTTTCCACCCCCCGGGGGCCAAACCAAACCCTGAAACAAAAAAAATTTTTTCAAAACCCCCATGTTCATTTTCAAAAATTGTAAAAAAATTTTCCCCAAAAAAGTATATATACTCCGGGTCGGGGTGGGTCAAATGGGCTCTAAAAAGGGGTTCCTAAACATAAAAATACAATATTTTATTTTCATCAAAAAAAACATAAATTACATCCTGCTATAAATCCAACATTAAAAATTCATCAAAAAATCAATTAAGAGGATTTGTTTTTTTCCCTAATAATACTTTTTGGGGCTTTAAATTTGGGGCCTGGGAAAGTCTTAAATTTGGCTACCTATTATAGGACCTTTTTTTTGTCAAAATTTAAATAATTATTTTCAAAAACTTGAGCTATTTAAATCATGCTGTGAAAACGAATTACTCTATGACACAAAAACGGGGAAACAAGATCTAAAAACACCCATTGACACTGAAAATCAGAACATTCTAAACGCTACTATGTTATTTTCTGATATCATGTGATAGAAAAAATAAACATTTTTTTTCAAAAATTGAGATATTTCATTCGAAAACGGGTTTAGAAATTTTGATTTTTCACTGCAATAACTAATTATTTCCCCAAATTTTTCAAATTTTAACTTTTTTTTTAAAGAAATTTAAAATTTTGCTTCAAAAAATTTTAATTTTGTTATCAACCCCGGATTCAAACTTTTAAAGCTTTTAATCGGGTCTCATAAGGAATGAAATAAACAAAAGGGCAACATAAGCTTCCCAGTCCCAACCAAAGGAGTTCCCCCAAATAACACAACCAGCATTTTTTTCAAGTTTGCTGTCCACCCAAAGGAGAAAAAGGGGGTGAGGGGAAGCTAAACTTTTTCAACTGAAATCAAAACCCTATACGCAAATAAAACCAAAAGGAAAAAAAAATCTTCCTAATTGACACCCCCAAAAATGGGGGGCCCCCGTTGCTGGGGAATTTTCCCCGGGGGACATAGAATCCCAAATCAAAAAATTAAAATCATATTTAAAAAAAACAACTGTTAAAGAACAGGGGGAAACCTGAAAATAAAAGAAAAAACCAAAAAAATTTAACAAAAAAAAAAAAGTACATAAAATTATTAAAATAAGAGGACCCCCCCCTTTTTGGGGGGGGGATGTTTGTCCTAACAAAAAATATCCCCTCAAAAATTAAAAAAATTAAAAAAATGTTTTTCAATTTTTTAAAACAAACATATTATAGTACTCCTGTCAAAAATTTAAAAAACCATCAAAAATATTAAAAAATTCTAAAAAAAACATAAAAAATTTTTTAAAAAATTTGAATAAAATTAAAAATTTAATTTTGAAATATTTCCTAATACAAAATAAATTTTCAAAAGTTCAATTTTGAAATTTTCCCAAAAATGGGATTTTTTCAAATAAAACATTTTGGGGGGGGTTTTTGGCTCCCCAATTTTCCAATTTTAATTTAACTTAAAATTTAAATTTTCCCAAATTTTTAATTTTTCCTTCACCGGGCCCAAGAAACTCTAAAAAAATAAAATTTTCAAACCCACTTTTGGGGTTTTTTGGAAACGCAAATGGTCCACCAATGGAATATCACCCGGGGGCATTAGAGGTCAATCGGGAAAAAGGGTTTGGAGAACATAAAAAATTCAATATTATTTTTTTCTAAAAACAAAAAAAAGAGAATTTTCCTAAAACCACAAATTTCACAAGAATCAAGTTCAAAGGGGCATTTATTGGTTTTCCGGTACAATTTTTTTTGGGGGGATTCATTGTGGGCCAACCCCGAAGATAATTGGGCACCAAAGGACACTAATTTTTTCAAAAACAAATTTTTTTCAAAACAAATTTTTTTTTAAAATATTTGAAAACAGAATTCTCCTTTTGCCATAAAAGGTTCCCCCAAATCTAAAAAAAAATAAAGAAATCAAACCAATTCTAAAAACCTACATGTAATTTTAATCAAAAAGATAAAAAAATTTTTTCAAAAAAAATTTTTAACTTAAACTTTTAAAATTTTTGATTTCATGTTAAAATAAATTTTTTTTTCCCCCAATTTCAAATTTTAACTTTTAATTTTAAAAAATTTTAAAAAATTTTGTTAAAATTTTAAGGGTTTATAACTAACAAACTGTTTAAAAGTTTCAGTCATAAAATTTAAAATAATCTAAATCAAAAAAAAAACCATTCCAACCACATGAGAAACAAATAAAATTTCCACCCTTTGTTTAAAAATTTTAGCTGCCCACCCAAGGAAAGGGGGAGGGGTAAAAGCAAACTTTTCAACGAGTCGGGAAACTATAAGCAAGTATCCCTAAAAAAAAAAAACCTATACCAAAAAATACAAAGATCAGAGAGGCCAAGTTGTCCAAAAGAACTTAAAAGGGGGGGACAGCTGACCCAAATCAAGGGGCACCCTTAGGACCTATTTGAAACCCCAAAAACAACTTTTAAGTAAAAACCTGAAAAAGAATTATTTAACAAAAAAAAATGGAAACAAAAAAAAACCCCTATAAAAAAAGCACCTAAAACCCCCCCCCCGGGGTTTTCGGAATGTTGTTGTTTTTTCAATATAATACCCCCCAAATTTAAAAAAATTAAAAAAAATATGTTTTTTTTTTAAAAATTTTAACAATTTAAGAATAATGCTTAAAAATATTTAAAAAAACGATCAAAAAATTAAAAAATTCTAAAAAAATAAAAAAAATCAAAATTTTAATTTTATTTTGAACATGTTAAATTTTAAAAAATAGCTTTTACAATACTATCCTGTCACCCTTTTCAAAAAAAGTGGAAAAAATTGGTTTGGGTCAAAAAAAAAAAATTAGGGCCTACCAAAAGGGTAAACCAAAATTTACCCGGCATTTTTCAAATTAACTTAAAACAATAATCCCAAATCCAACATTTTTCCTCTCAGGGCCAAAACCCAACTTTTAGAAGCAAAAATATAAAAGTTTTCAAACATGTTCATTTTCTAATACGCCAAAAGGTCCCCGGGGGATTTTCCCCCGGTCGGGTAAAAATCAACCAAAACTTAAAAAAATAATTTTAAATTTTATTTTAACATCACAAATAATGACATCTTGTAAAAAACCACTTAAAAAATTCATCAAAAAAAAATTCAAAAGGGATTTGATTGGTTTTTCCCAATACAAAAAACATTTTTTTAGGGGCCTTATTTGGGGGCTAACCCAAGTATTTTGGTTTAGTCCTTTTATAACACTATTTTTGTAAAAAATTTAAATAATTATTTTTCATAAATTTTAGCTTTTTGAAATCAGCTGTGAAAACAAATTACCTAGACACAAAAAAAACGGGAATTACGAGATCAAACACCCTATTGACACGAAAATCAAGACCAATTCAACACACAGCACTATTTTTTTCTGATATCATTGATGATAAAATGAAACAGTTTTTAAATAATTGGTTTTCAATTCTGTAACGGTTTAAAATTTTGATTTCCTGCTATAACAAAATTATTTTTTGCTCCCAATTTAAATTTTTAATTTAAAATTTTAAAGAATTTAAAATTTTGCTTAAAAATTTTTTAATTTTGTTATCAACTGATATCAAAAACTGTTTAAAAACTTTAATAGGTCTCAAAGGCCCAAAATAACAAAATGCAACAAAAAAGTTTTGAGTGACCACACGTATTCCCCCACCAATAACCCTCCCCCTTTTTAAAATTTACTGTTTTGCTGTCCCCCAAAGGGCAGAAAAGGGGGGGTTGGGGGAAAGGGAAACAAAAGCTGGTTCACTGACTCAAGAACTATCACAAAGTAAAAACCAAAAATAAAAAGAACTCATCGCTACCAGTAAAACAGCACAAATCATGCGAAGGGTCCAAGTCTGCTGGGAAGTCAACTACAGAAGGACAGCTAATCCACAATGCAGGGGGAAAAATCAGCTTCAGACACATGTTGAGAAGCCAAAAAAACTGTTTAAATACAGGGGGAAACCTGAAAAAAGACATGAATTAAAAATTTCAAAACAATTGGTTAACAAAAAACAAAAAATTTTTACATACAAATTTTAATGACCCCCAAAAGAGGGGCCTCCCCGGGGCGGTGGTCGGGAGTTTTCTCGGGATACAATACTAAACCCCTAAAATAAATTAAAAAAATAAAATAAATTTTTTTTTTTAAATTTTAAAATCAAAACATCTCCTATAAAACATGACCATGTAAAATTTTAAAAAAAAAACGATAAAAAATATTAAAAAAATTCAAAAAAAATAACAAAAAAAAAATTTTTTTAAAAAATTTATTTAAATTTGAATCATTTAATTTTTGAAAATACTTTCCAAACCTTTAAAACAAATTAAACTTAAACAGCATTAAATTTTTTAAGAGAAGGGGGCCAAAAAAATGGGGATTTGTAAAAAAAAAACATTTTTTTTCAGGGCCTATCATTTAGGAAAAAACCACAATTGCTTCGCTATAGTTTCATTGGTAACATTAAAAATTCATAAAAAATTCCCAACCTCTACCCCCTTTTTTCCATCCACCTGGCCAAGCCCAACATCGGGAAGCAAAATAAAATTTTAAACCCCCCAGTTGGGCTTTTTTCTGGAATAGCTGTCAAAAGTGCCCAACGGGGATTATTACTGGGGGTCGGGGGTAAGGCAAATCGGACTCATCACACAGGGTCCGGAGCACAAATAAATGATCAATATTTTTATTTACTCAAAAAAACTAATTGACATCTCTGCTATAATCCCATTAAATTCCATAAAACAGAATCAATTTTAAAAGAGGCATTTGATTTTTTTTCCTGAGATAAAACTTTTTAGGGGACTTCTTCGGGGGCCTAACCGGAATTTTAAATTGGGGGTCTTAGCCCTTTATATGGACCTATTTTTGTCAAAAACTAAAAAATTATTTTCATAACTTTGACTATTGAAACATGCTGTAAAACAAATTTACTCTTACACTAAAACAGGAATTACAAAATCAAAAACACCCTATTGACCTGAAAATAAAGACACAATTCTACACACAGCTACTTTATTTTTTTCCCTGTACTTGATGATAAAATGAAACATTTTTTTTAATAATTGAGATATTTCAATTCTGTAAACGGTTTAGAAACTTTGATATTCCTGCAAAAAACTATAAATTTTCCCCCAATTCAAATTTAAATTTTAATTTTTAAAAAATTTTAAAATTTTGCTTCAAATATTTTAAATTTTGTTTCAGATTTGTATCAAAACTGTTTTTCAAAGCATTAACAGGTCTCAAAGGGAATGAAAATAACAAATGAAACAAAAAAGACTTGCGGGACCACCACAGGATTAAACCACCAATAACACACTACCGCCTTTTTTACAATTACTGTTTCGTCCCCCCATAGGCAAGAAGAGGGTGGGGAAGTGAAGCTAAGCTGGTTCAACTAGCTCAGAAACTATACGCAAGATAAACCTAAATAAAAAGGAACTCTTCGCACCATTAGAACAGCACAAAGATCATGCGGAGGCCCAATTCGCTCGACCCAACACAGGAGGGGAAAAACCCTAATCCAGCAATTTGCCGGGGGGAGACAACACTTTCAGGACCCCTTCTATTTTTTGGAAGCCCAAACAAAAACCTGTTTAAATCAGGGGGAAAAAACCTAAAAAAAATAATACATTGAAATTCAAATTCAAAAACAAATGTTTTTAACAACACCAAAAAAAATTTTCATAACCATTTTGACTACCAAAAAGGGAGCCTCCCCGTGGCGGGTGGTCGGGAAATGTTGGGGGGCCCTGGATACCATTTACTAAAAAATTCAAATATTAAAAAAATTAAAAAATTTTTTAAATTTTAAAATCAAAAATCATTCCCTTTTTTCCCTACTGAATTAAAATTTAAAAAGGGATACAAAATAATTAAAAAATTTAAAAATTAATAAAAAATATTTAAAATTTAATTGAAGTTGAAATTCATGTTAAATTCAAATACCCTTTCTAAAACCCAAATCAAAAAATATAATGTCACAAGCATTCAATTTTAAGAATTGGCCAAATAAAGGTGGATTGTTAAATAAACTTTTTTTTATTGGGCTATAAATTTCTAGGATAAACCAAATTACTTCCATATTTTTGTAAATACATTACATCATAAAAATTTCCAAACTTCATATTAATTTCCATCATCACGGGAGACCACTTGAGAAACAAATATAAAAGTTTCAAACCATTTGGCACTTTTTGAATAGTTTCAAAATTGCACTCGAATCGGGGAAAAAATTATTTACCCGGCCAGGAAAAAGGTAATCAGAATCTTTCTGCCACAGCCCCTGAGACTAATAATATGATCAAATAATTATTTACAATAAAAAATAATCTGAACTCGCTTAACCACTTAAATTCACCAAAATCAGTGCAAGGGCAATTTATGTTTTCCTAGAATAAAAATAATTCTTAATTGGTACATATTCATATCTGGTGGCCTAACCCGGTAATACTTTAAATTTGTTAATCCAAATAAAGAAAAATTTCAAAAGTCACAACAAATTATTTTTAAAACTTACATAAACGAGTGGGGTGGAAAGATTACTCGTCATAGCTAAACCAAAATTAAATATAAAAAACCTATGACACGAAAATCAAATCACAATCTCAAAAACATGTATATCTGAACAATAAGAATAATGAAAATAAAATTTTTCAATAATTGATATTTAATTCTTAAAATTTTAAAAACATTTTTAACTAATAAAATATTATACAAATTCATGTCAAATTTTACGGTTTTTAAAAATTTAATTTGATAAAAATTTTAATTTGATTCAACTGATTAATAAACAACAGTTCAAGATTATAGTTTCAATTAACTAAAATATCTAAATGCAACTAATAAAGACTTCAATATAACAATTTAAACAATAAAATTTTCACACTATCAGTCACTTGTTAAACTGTACTGTTTAAAACACCATAGGCATTTGAGAAGGGGGGAAGGGAATAAAGAACTTCAACTGCCCAAGAAACTAAATCAAACAAATTATATAAACAAAAAGAAAGAAACTCTATAAGCACAATCAATAAACAAATAATTCAAGAGGAACTGTCGGAACAACACAGTGGGATCATGGGCTAATCAGGCAAATGCGGGGAGAACAATCAGTTAGGATTTTTCATTTGAACCAAAACAAATTTTAAGATCTGGAACAAACTTTCAAAATAAATTGAACAAATTCAAAACAAATATTAAAACAAAATTTATAAAATTCTATATATAAAGAAACTAACTTAAATAAGAGCATTTAATGGAACGGTTGGAATTGATTTCCTGATAAAACTATCCCCTCAAATCAATTATAAAAATTTAAAATTAAATTATGTTTTAAAAATTTTTTAATAATCATTTAGAACATACTGTAATTTAAATTAAACATACCAAAATAATTAAAATCAAAAAAATTAACTAAAAAATTTTATATTTAAATAATTAATTTTTATTTAATGTTAAAGCTTTCCAACAACAAAATTGAACTGTAACAAGCATGTCAAATCTAAAAAGAACCCAATAAAACAATTCAATTAAATTTTAGGCACCAGCATATAGGGCTGAAATACTTTCCCAATGTCAATACAAAAATATAAAATTCTAAACCAATCACTTCATCACTTCCAAGACCAACAATCAGAGCAAATAAAGTGTTCCAACATGCATTTTCTGAATCACAAACTGTGGACCAAAGTGATTATATAATCTATTAAAAATGCCAAAGTTAGCGATCAAAAAAAGTCCTGGAGCACAAAGAATGATAATATATTTTTAAATCAAACACAAATCTTACATCTACTTTTATAATAATAAATATAATAACAGAATCAATTAAAACATTTAAATTATATTCCCTGAAATAAAATACTTTTTATTGATGATTTAATCAAAATTTTATGATACCGAAAGTATTAAATTGTAAGTATGCCAATATGAAGGAACATTTTGTCAAAAACAAAAATTTTCATAAACTTTGAAGCTTAAATCAATGCTGTAAAATTCTCTATACCATAACGGAATTCAGAGATCTAAAAACACCTATTGACACCTGAAAATCAAGACAATTACACAAGCTACTATGTATATCTGATATCATGTGATAGATAAACTGAAACATTTTTTCAATTAGATATTCATTCGTAAACTGGTTAAAACTTGATATCACTCATATAATATATAATTGCTCCCATTTAAAATTTAACTTTAATTTTTAAAGAATTTAAAATTTTTGCTTAAAATTTAATTTTGTTATCAACTGATATCAAATAAACTGTTTCAAGCATAATCAGGTCTCTAGGACATGAAATAATCTAAAGCAACAAAAGACTTGCGTGACCACCACAGTGGTTACCACCAAAGCCCACTACCAAGCACTTGTTTACAATTACTGTTATAGCTGTCCACCCATAGAGAAAGGTGGAAAATGAAGCAAAGGTTCAACTGAGCTCAGAAACTATACGAAAGTATAAAACCAAAAAAATGAAAAGAGAACTCTATCGCTACAGTAAAAACACAAAGATAAAAGTTCCAATCTGCTCGAATCTATACAAGTATGAACTAGATCCAGCAAATGCAGGGAGACAACAGCTTCAGGATCATCTAGTTTAGAACAAAAAAGTTTAAGATACAGTGGAACTGAATAAGTTATTCAAAATTCAAAACACAATTGTGTAACAACAACAAAAAATTACATTACAAAAAATAGTGACTACCAAAAGAGCCTCCATGGCGGTGTCTGGATTGTTTGTTCTGATACAAGCTTACCCCAAATAAATTAAAAAATTAAAATAAATATGTTTAAATTTTCAAATCTAACATCATCCTAATGAATACATACCATGTCAAATATTTAATAAAAACGATACAAAAATCATTAAAAAATTCTAAAAAATAACTAAAAACATTTTAAATTTAATTTGAAGTTAATCATGTAATTTGAAAATAGCTTTCCTAACTAATCAAAATAATGTCAACAAGCTTTCAAATTAGAGAATCGGCCAAAAAATGTGGATTTTCAAATTAAAACATGTATTTCAGGGCCTATCATATTAGACTAAGACCACAATTAGCTTCGCTAATGTTTCAATTGTACATTAAATCATAAAATTCCCCAAATCTCATATGCAACTTCCATCACCTGGCCAAGACCAATCTGAAAGCAAAATATAAAATTTCAACCAGCGTTGGGCATTTCTGGAATAGCTGTCAAAATTTTCACCAACTTGGATTATATACACCGTCAGGGTAGAGTCAAATCAGTACTCTCACAACAGGTCCTGGTCACAAATAATTCAATTTATAATTTTAGATCCAAAAAATTGACATCTCATAATCCACTTTAAATTCAGTCAACAGAAATATTAAAAAGGGCCATTTTGATTGTTTTCCTGATGATACATACATTTTTTGAGGGACTTCATTCGTGGGCCTAACCCGGAGTACTAATTGTGGTTATCCTATTAAACATTATTTTTGGTAAAAACTTAAAATAATATTTCAAACTTTGAGCTATTTGAAATCTGCTGTGAAAAAATATCTAGACACATAAACAGGAATTAAGACGATCTAAAAACACCCTATTGACACTGAAAATCAAGACACATTCTACACCACAATATATTAATTCGATATCATGTGATAGATAAATGAAACATTTTTTCAATAATTGAGATATTTCATTCTGTAAACTGTTTAGAAACTTTAATTTCACTGCATATAACATATATGTTTGCTCCCAATTTCAAATTTTAACTTTAATTTTTAAAGAATTTTAAATTTTGCTTCAAAATTTTTATTTGTATCAGACTGATATCATAACTGTTTAAAAGCATTAACAGTCTCATAAGACAAAATATCTAAACAACATAAAGACTTGCATGTGACAACCACAGTGAGTTACCACCAATAGACACCTCCAGCACTTGTTACAATTGATATGTCCACCCATAGGCAGAGAAAGGGTGGAGGGAATTGAAAGCTAACTGGTTCAACTGATTCAGAGAACTTCCCAAAGTAATAAACCTAAAATGAAAATAGAACTCTAATCGCTACCATAGAACAAAAATCATGCAGAGGTCCAAGTCTGCTCGGAATCCTAACTACAGGAGAGACACTAGAATCCACAAATGCAGGGAGACAATCAGCTTCAGATCATCTATGTTGAGAAGCCAAAACAAACTGTTTAAGATACAGTGGGAACCTGAAAATAAGACAGTAATTCAAAATCAAACAAATGTGTACAACAAAAAAAGTTACATATACAATATTGAACCTAGAGGACCCCCTGGCGCGTGGTCGGGAATGTGTGTCTCTGGGATACAATGTATACCCTCAAATCATAAAAAATTAAATAAATAGTGTTTAAATTTCAAATCTAACATCAGTCCATAAATAACAATTTTAAAACAAAAAATTAAAAAATTTAAATAAAAAACGGGAAAAATTTTTAAATTAATAGTAATTAAATTTAAAAAAAATTTAATAAATCAAACTAACAAAAATCTTTAAAATTTTAATCAAAAAATTGATGCAAAAAAAACATTTTTCAATATATTAATGAAAATTTTTAATTTATTGGTGAAATTAAATTTTAAAAATTCCCAAATTTCATGAATTTTCCAATTCACTTTTCCCAGAAAAATTTTAAAAGCAAAATAAATTTTAACCCAGTTGGGTTTTTAAGTGAAAATTCCCAACGGGTTTATACCCCAAAGTAATAATCAAACACATTCCAGGAAGGAAAATTATCCTGGCTATTTTAACAAAAAATAAAAGATTTGAATCACTTAATTCTCAAAAATTAAGAATTTTTTTCCTGAAATCTTTTTAAGGCCCCGGGGGGCCTAACCAAGTCTGGGGTTTTTTTAAAATTTGCAAACCAAAAATTTTAAAACTAAGTAAAAAATCAGGGAAAAAATTACCTAAAAAAAGGAATACAGTAAAACCCATTAAAAATAAACCAAAAAAACCCCCTTTTAAATTTTTTTAAAAAAAAGGATAAGTTTTAATTTTTTTCAATAAATTAACCTTCAAATTTTTAAACTGTAACTTTAATAAAATCAAATTAATTTAAACAATTAAAGAATTTTTAAATTTTTTAAAAAAAAATTTTTATTTTTACAATAATCATTTTTAAAATTAATTCCCGGGAAAATAAAATTTCTAAACAATAAAATTAAGTACAAAAAATTTTAAACCCCAAAACAATGATTTTTAAAACTTTCAGCTCCCTATAGGCAAGGGGGAGAATGACATAATTTTCAAACGAATACACAAATAACTAAACCTTAAAAAAAATCTATGCAATAAAAGACCAGATTGGGAGGTAACCTGTTAAAACTACCAAGGGAATAACCCCAAAGGGGGGAAACAGTTCAACAGTTAGAAGCCAAAAAATTTTTAAACAGTAAACCTGAAAATAAAATAAAAATTTCCAAAAATTTCCAAAAAAATAATTAAAAAAATTTTAATGCCTAAAACCCAAAGGGGGCCCCCTTTGGGGCCGGGGGCGGAATTTTTTTAACTATATAACCCTAAATAATTTAAAAAATTAAAATAAAATTTTTAAATTTTTTTTTTTCCCCGTAAAAAAATCCCCCAAAAAAATAAAAAAAAAAAAAAAAAAAACAAAAAAAAAAACCCTTAAAAAAAAAAGTTAATTTTAAAATTTAAAAATATTTAAAAATAAAAAATTAAAAAATTTTAAAATTTAAATTAAAAATTAATTCAAAAAAAAAGTTTTAAATAAAAAATTTAACAATTTTTTTTTTAAAATTTTTAAAAAATTATTTTAAAACCTTTTTTGCCCATTTAAATTTTTAAAAAAATTAAAAAATTAAAATTTCCCTTTTGCCAAAAAATTAAAAAAAGCCAAAAAAAAAATTTTTTTCCCCCAAAACAACCCAAAAATTTAAAATAATAATTTTCCTAAAAATTTTTTAAAATTCCAAAAGAAATTTCTTAAACTTAAAACCCCAAAAATAGGCATTTTTTTTCCCAATTTTTGGGGAAATTTTTGGGGGGGGGGTTTTTCCCCAATTTAAATTTGGGGAAAAAAATTTTAATTAATTTGGGCCAAAAATTTAAACATTTTAAAAAAAAAAAATTTTAAACCCAAAAAAAAATTCCTAAAAAAAATTCCCCAAAAAAACCCCCGGGGGGAAAATTGCCTTCAAAGAAAAATTTAATTTTAAAAATTTTAAAAAAATTTTTTAAAATTAAAAAATTAAAACCAAATTTTAAAAATTTTTTTAAAAAAACAAAAAATTAAAATTTAATTTTAATAAAAAAATTTTTTAAAAATATTTTAATTTTTTTGAAAAAAACCTTTTAAAAATTGGGCCAAAAAAATTTTAAAAAAAAAAAAGGGGTTTGGTAAAAAAAAGGTTTAAAACCCAAAAAATAGCCACAAAAATTTCCCTTTTTTCTTTTCCCAAAAAATTAAAAAAATTTTAAAAAAAAAATTTTAAAACAAAAAAAAATTTCCCCCAAATTTTAAAAAAAAAAAATTTAAAAATTAAAAAATTTAAAAAAAAAATGAAAAAAAAGTTTTTTCCCTTAAAAAAAAAAATTAAAATTTCAAAAACAAAAAAAATTTTAAAAATTAAAAAAAAGGGAAAAAAAAAAATTTTTATTTTTTTTTAAAAATTTTTTTTGGGGGGCCCCTTTTGCCCAACAAATTTTTCCCCCAAAATTTAAAAAAAAAAAAATTTTTTTAAAAATTTTAAAAAATTTATTTTTAAAAAATTTGCTTTTAAAAAAAAACACCCAAAAAATTTAAACCCCCCCTTAAAAAAAATAAAAAATTTTTAAATTTTAAAATTTTTTAAATTTAATTTTTATAAAAATTTTTTTAAAAAAAAAATTTTAAATTTTTAAAAAAATTTTTTCAAAAAATTTTTTGGGGCCTTAAAAAAATTTTTGGGAAAAATTTTTTCTTTTTTAATTTTATTTTTAGCCCAAAAAAACCCCCCAAAAAATTTTAAAAAAATTAAAAAACAAAAACTGGGAAAAACCCCAAGAAAAAAAAGAAACGGGAAAACATTTTCAAAAAAACCCAAACCCTCAAAAGGGGGAAAATTTTAAAAAAAAAAATTTTATAAAAAAAATTTTTAAAAAAATTTTTAAAAATTTTAAAAATTTAAAAAATAAACAAAAATTTAAGGGTTTTTTAAAAATTTTTTGGGGAAAAGGGCTAAAAAAAAAAATTTTTTTTCCAAATCATTTTTTTTAAAAAAAAATTTTATTTAAAAGGGAAAAAAAACTTTTAAAAAAACCCGGAAACCAAAAAAAAAAAAAAAAAATTTTTTAAAAAGCCCCCCGGGGGGGGGGTTTTTGGGTATCTTTAAATAAAAAAAAATTTTAAAAAATTAAAAAAAAATTTTAACAAAATTTTTGGGCCCTTTAAATCCAAAAAAAATTTTTAAATTTTTTAAAAATAAAAAAATTTAAAAAGAAAAAAAATTTTTTTTTAAAAATTTTTTAAAATTAATTTTTAAAAAAAAAGTTTAAACATAAAAAAAAAAAAATTTAAAATCCAAAAAAAAACAAAAAAAAAACATTTTTTAAACCCAAAAGGGCCCCCCCTTGGGGGGGGGTTTTAAAATAAAAAAAACCCCCAAAATTTTAAAAAAAAAAAAGGGGAAAAAATTAAAAATTTAACCCCACCCCAAAAAAAAGGGGGAAAATTAATAAAAAAAAAATAAAAAACAAAATAAAATTTTTTTTGAAAAAAAAAATTTTTTAAAACCCCCCAAACTAAAAAACTTAAAAAAAAAAAAAATTTTAAAAACCCAAAAATTAAATTTTCAAAAATTTTTTTCCCTAAAAAAAACCCCTGGGGGTTTTTTTTTAAAAAAATAAAAAACCATTAAATTTTTCCCCCAAAAATTTAAAAAAAAAATTTTTTTTTAAAACAGGGGTTTTAAAAAATTTTTAAAAAAATTTTAAAAAAACCCCTTAAAAAAATAAAAAAAAAAAATTTTAAAAAATTTTTTCCCTTATTAAAAAAAAATTTAAAAATTTTGAAAAAAAATTTTTTTAAAAAAACCCTTAAAAATTTTTATTTTTTAAAAATTTTTTTGAAATTAAAATTTTTTTTAAAAAAATTTTTTTTAAAATTTTTTTAAACAAATTTTTCAAAATTAAAATTAAATTTAAAAAATAAAAAAACAAAAAAGACAAAAAGGAATTAAAAAAAAAAAACCCCAAAATTGAAAAATTTTTAAAACCCCCGGGGGGGAAAAGTTAAACTGAAAAAAAATCTAAAAAAAAAATTTTTTAAAAAAATTTTAAAAATTTTTTTTTTAAAAAAATTTTATTTTAAAATTTAAACAAATTTTCCCAAGTTAATTTAATTTAAAATCAAAAACAAAAAATGGGGAACACGGTTTCACTTTAAACAAAAAAAAAAAATTTTTGCAAAAAAAAATAAAAAAAAGGGGTAACCACCAAAAAAAATTTTAAATAAAAAAAAAGGGCCCCCCGGGGGGGGGGAAAAGTTTGGGGTTTCAATGTAAAACCAAAAAAATAAAAAAAAAGGAAAATTTTCCAAAAAAAACCAGTCTTTTGGGAACCCCCAAAAATTAAAAAAAAAAAAAAAAAATTTTTTAAAAAAAAAAAATTTCAAAAAATTTTAAAAAAAAACCCTTTTAAAAAACCCCTTTTTCAAATTTTTCAAAAAAATTTTAAACCCCAAAAAAATTTTTTTTTAAAATAAAAAATTTTTCCCCAAAAAAAATAGCAGCAAAAAATTAAAAAAAAAAAATTTAAATTCAAAAAAAAAAAAAAGGGAAAAAATTAAAAATTTAAAAAAAAAATTTAAAAATTTTCTAAAAAAATTAAAAAAAAAAATTTTAAAATTTTAAGGGGGAAAAGTTTTTTTGAAAAAAACCCAAACAATAATAAAACAATTAATTTTAAAAACCAAATGAATTTTAAATAAAAAATTATTCCCAAAACCCCCATTGGCAAAAAATTTCTTGAAAAAAAATTTAAAAATTTTTTGCCCAAATTTAAATTTCCCCCAAGGAAACAAAAAAAAATTAAAAAACCCAAAAGGTTTTGGAAATTTTAAAACAAATTTATTTATACAAAGGGAAACCTCTCAAAAAACCCCAAAAAAATAAAAAAATTTAAAATTTTAAAATTTTTTGAATCTTTTTAAAAATTAAATTTCCCAAAAAATTTAAAATTTTTATTTTTAAAAAATTTTTTTTAAAAAATTAATTTTTTCAACTTTTTTTTTATTTAAAATTTTTTTCAAAAAAAATTTTTCAAAAAAATTTTTAAAAAAAATTTAAAAAAATACTATCCCAAAAAACTTAAAGGAAAAAAAAAATTTCCACAAAAAAACCCTTTTAAACGTTAGTTTTTTTCAAAAAAAAATTTAAAGGGTTTTTTTTTAAATTTTTAATTTTAAAAAAATTTTAAAAAATTTAAAAAACTTTCTTTTTTAAAAATTTAATAAAAAAATTTGTTTAAAAAAATTTTAAAAACCCCCCGCCCCCAACTAAAACCCCCCGGGCCTTTTAAACAAACCCCCCCCTTAAAAAGGGGGGGTTTTTTTTCCCCCATAAACCATCCCCTTTTTTTTTTTAAAAAACCCCAAAAAAAAATAACCCTTTTGCAAAACAACCAAAGTTTTTAAAAAAAATACATTCCCCTTTTAAGCCAAAAAATTTTAAAACCCCGGGGAGGGGAAATAGCAAATCAAAAAAAACCTTAACAAAAGTTAAAACCAAAAAATTTTTTTAAAAGGGGAAAACCCCGTGAAATTTTCTTAAAAAAAATTTAACCAAAAAAAAAAAAAAAATAAATAAAAAACCCCCCCGGGGTTTTTTCCGTCCCAATAAAAAAAAAAAAATTTTAAAAAATTTTTAAAAAAATTTTTAAAAAATAATTTAAAATTTTTTTAAATAAAATAATTAAAATTTTAAAAAAATAAAAAAAAAATTTTTTTAAAAAAATTTTTAAAAAATCAAAAAATTTTAAAATTTTAATAAAAAAATCGCCCAAAATAAAAATGCCAAAAATTTTATTTTAAAAAAATTTTTAAAAATTTTTAAAAAACCCAAACCCCGGGCCAAAAAAAAAAAAATTAAAAACCCCATTTTTTTTCCCTTAAAATTTAAAAAACCCCCCCAAAAATTTTAAAAACCCCCGGGGGGGGGAAAAAAAGTTTCCCCATTTTCCCAAATTTTTTTTCCCGGGGGTTAAAAAAATATAGGGGGTGGGGAAAATAAAAAAAAATTTATAAATAACCAAAAAAATTTTTTCCCAAAAAAAACCAAATTTCCTCCCCCCAAAAAAAAAAAATTTTTTTGGATAAATTTTTTAAAAACTTAAATTTTTTAACCCAAAGTAGGGGGTTTTTTAAATTTAACCTTTTTAAAAAAAAAAAATTAAAACTTTGAAAATTTAAAAAAAAAATTTAAAAAAAAAAATTTTAAAAAATAAACCCCTTCAAAATAAAAAAAATTTAACAAAAAAAAATTCAAATAAAAAAATTTTTCTTTTTAAATTTTTAAAAATTTTTTTTAAATTTTAAAAATTTTTTTTTAAACTTTACATAAACTTTAAGTTTCCCAAAAATTTTAATTTTTTTTTTAAAAATTTTTAATTTTTTTAAAAAAAATTTTTTTTTGTTACAATGAAATAAACTGTTTAAAAATTTACCCAAAAAGAAAAAAAAGAAAAAAAAATTTGCGGCCAACCCAAAAGGGACCCCAAAGAACTACCAGCGTTTAAAATTTTTTATGGCCAAATACAAAAGAGGGGTGGAAAAAGCAGGGGTAACTGCTAAAGAAACAACAAAAGTAAACCAAAAATAAAAAGAGAAATCGTCCAGTAAAAAAAAGTTAAAAAAAATTTTTAAGTTAATGGGGGGGGGAAAAACACAAACAAATCAAAAAATTTGGGCAAAAAACGTTAAAACAAAAAAAAAAAGGGGCCTTTTAAAAAATGTTTCAAAAAAAATTTAAAAACCCAAAAAAAAAAAAAAAAATTTTTTTTTTCCCCCCCCCCGGGGGGGGGCGGGGTAAATATAAAAAAAAAATAAAAAAAAATTAAAAAATTTTAAAAAAAAAAAACAAAAATTTAAATATTAAATTTAAAAAAAAAAAAAAAAATTTTTTAAAAAAAACAAAAAAAAAAAAATTTTTTTAAAATTTTTTTAAAAAAATAAAAATTTTTTAAAAATTTTCCCCCAAATAAAAAAATGGGCAAAAAGTTTTTTAAAATTTAAAAAAAAAAAATTTTAAAAAAAAAATTTTTTCCCCCCAAAAAAACCCCAAAAATTTTTTTCCCCCATTTTTTTTACCCCCCAAAATTTAAGGGGAAATTTAAAATTTCCCGGGCGGGGGTTTTTTCAAAAAAAAAAAAAGGGTTCCCCTTTTTTAAATTTTTTTCAAAAATCCACCCTTTTAAAAAATAAATAAAGGGAAAAACCCAAAAATTTAAAATTTTTCTTAATTTTTTTTAAAACCAAAACTTTCAAAAAATTTTTTTCCCAGCCTTTTTTAAAGGGGCTTTTGAAAAAAAATTTTTTTTAAATTTTGGGCCCCGGGAAAAAATTTTTTTCCATAAAAAATAAAAAAAACTTTAAAAATTTTTTAAAACAAAAGTTTTTAAAAAACCCAAAAAAAAAAAAATTTTTTTCCCAAAATAAAATTTTTTAACTTTGGGAAAAAAAAAAATTTTTAAAAAAATTTTATTTTTTCTTTAAAAATTTTAAATTTTTAAAATTTTTAATTTTGTTTTTTTAATTTTAAAAAAATTTTTAAAAAAAAATTTAAAAAATTTGTTCAAAAAATTTTAATTTTTTTAAAAATAAAATTTTTTTTCAAAAATTTTTTTTCCAAAATAAAAATTTAAAAGCCAAAAAAATTCAAACTGAAAAAAAAAAAGGGGTAAACCGGTTCCCCCCCCCCAGAAAAGAAAAAAACAATGTTTCGCCAAAAAAAAAGTGGGGAAAAAAAAAAGGGGTCAAGGGGAGAACACCAAAAAACAAAAGGGGAATAAAACAAGGAACCAAAAAGGGGAAAAAAGGGAAAAATGGAAGAAACAATTTAAAAAGGGGAAAACAAAAAAGTTTTTTATTTAAAAAAAAAACCCAAAATTTTCCAAAAAAATTGGCCCCAAAAAAAAAACCCCCCTAAAATTTTTTTTTTAAACTAAAACCCCCCCCCTTTTTTTTTTTAAAAAAACCAAAATAAAAATTTTAAAAAAAAATAAAATTTTTAAATTTTAAAATTAAAAAATTAAAAATTTAATTTTTTAAAAAAAAAAAAACTTTAAAAAATTAAAAAATTTTTAAAAAATAAAAAAAATTTTTAAAAATTAAAAAAAAATTTTAAAAAAACCCAATTTTTTTTTAAAATTAAAAAATTTTTTAAAAAAGGGAAAAAAAAATTTTTTTAAAAACTTTTAAAAATAAAAATTAAACCCTTTTTTCCCGGAAACCCAAAATTAAAAATTTAAAAACCCCCGGGGTTCTGGGCCCCAAAAATGGGGACAAAAATTAAATTTAAATAAAAAACAGGATACCCCAAAATTTCCAAATTTTTTAAAAAAATTTATAAAAAAATTTTTTTGGCTTTTTTAAAAAAAAATTCCCAAAAAAAATTTGGGGTTTTATAAACCCCTTTTTTTTCCCAAAAAAATTAAAATTTTTGTTTTTGAAATATTTTTTAAAAAAAATTTTTCCAAAAAAGGAATAAAAATTTTTTAAAACACTTTTTAACAAAAAAAAAAATTCAAATTAATTTTTAAAGGGGAAAAAAACTTTTTTAAAAAAAAATTTTTTTAAAATTAAAAAATTTAATAAAAAAAAATTTAAAAATTTTTAAAAAATTTTTATTATTTAAATAAAAATTTTAAATTTTTCTAATTTTTTTTTTTAAAAATTTTTAAAAATTTTTAAAATTTTCCCCAAATAAAAAATTTTTTAAAAATTTAATTTTAAAAAAAATTTCCAAAAAATTTTAAACAACAAAAATTTGTTTCAACTTTGGTAAAAAAAAAAAAGGGGGGGTTTTAAAAAACTTTTAATCCCCCCAAGAAAAAAGAAAAAAGTATTTTTGGCCAAAAATCCCGGGGGAATTTGGGGAAAAAGAACAGGGCCAGCCCCAAAGCAAAAAACCCAAGGGAAAAGGGGAAAAACCCAGTAGGAACAAAAAAGGGGCAATTTCAATTAAAAAAACAAAAAAAAAATAAAAGAAACCTTTAAAAAAATAAAACCCAAAAAAAATTTTGGTAAAAAAATTTTTAAAATTTAAAAATTACCAAAAACAATAAAAATTAGGTTTTAAAGAAAATTTTGGGGGCCCCAATGGGTTTGCCCAAAAAATAATTGTGGTCTTAGTCCTATTATAGGACACTATTTTTGTCAAAAACTTAAAATAATTATTTTCATAAACTTTGAGCTATTTGAAATCATGCTGTGAAAACAGAATTACTCTATGACACATAAAACAGGAATTACAGAGATCTAAAAACACCCTATTGACACTGAAAATCAAGACACAATTCTACACACAGCTACTATGTATATTTCTGATATCATGTGATAGATAAAATGAAACAGTTTTTTCAATAATTGAGATATTTCAATTCTGTAAACTGGTTTAGAAACTTTGATATTCACTGCATATAACTATATATAGTTTGCTCCCAATTTCAAATTTTAACTTTAATTTTTAAAGAATTTAAAATTTTGCTTCAAAATATTTTAATTTTGTTATCAGACTGATATCATAACTGTTTCAAAGCATTAATCAGGTCTCATAAGGACATGAAATAATCTAAATGCAACAATAAAGACTTGCAGTGACCAACCACAGTGAGTTACCACCAATAGACACACTAGCCAGCACTTGTTTACAATTACTGTTATGCTGTCCACCCATAGGCAGAGAAGAGGGGTGGAGGGAAGTGAAGCATAAGCTGGTTCAACTGAGCTCAGAGAACTATACAGCAAAGTATAAACCTAAAATGAAAAAGAGAACTCTATCGCTACCAGTAGAACAGCACAAAGATCATGCGAGAGGTCCAAGTCTGCTCGGAAGTCTAACTACAGGAGAGGACAGCTAGATCCAGCAAATGCAGGGGAGACAATCAGCTTCAGGATCATCTATGTTGAGAAGCCAAAACAAACTGTTTAAGATACAGTGGGAAACCTGAAAATAAGACATTGAATTCAAAATTCAAAAACAAATGTGTAACAACAACAAAAAAGTTACATATACAAATATATATGACTACCTAAAGAGGGAGCCTCCCCGTGGCGGTGGTCGGGAATGTTGTGTCTCTGGATACAATAGCTAATACCCTCAAATCAATTAAAAAAATTAAAATAAATATGTTTTAAATTTTCAAATCTAACAATCAGTCCCTATAGAATACATGACCATGTCAAATATTTAAATAAAAAACAATACAAAAGTAATTAAAAAAATTCTAAAAAAATAACATAAAAAATCATTTTAAAATTTAATTTGAAGTTAATTCATGTTAAATTTGAAAAATAGCTTTCCTAACTAATCACAAATATAACTGTCAACAAGTATGTCAAATTTTAAGAGAATCGGCCAAAAAATGTGGATTTGTCAAATAAAAACATGTATTTCAGGGCCTATCATATTAGGACTAAGACCACAATTAGCTTCGCTATATGTTTCATTGTAACATTAAAATTCATAATAAATTCCCAACATCTCATATGCAACTTTCCATCTCACCTGGCCAAGACCAACATCTGAGAAGCAAAATATAAAAGTTTCAACCCAGCATGTTCAGGCATTTTCTGGAGATAGCTGTCAAAATGTGTCACCAACGTGGATTATATACATCCGGGTCAGGGGTAGAGGTCAAATCAGGACTCATCACACAGGGTCCTGGAGCACATAATAAATGATCAATATCATTATTTTACATCACAAAACCTAGATTGACATCTCTACTATAAATCCACATTAAATTCATCAACAGAAATCAAGTTCAAAGAGGCATTTGATTTGTTTTCCTGAAATACATACATTTTTGAGGGGACTTCATTCGTGGGGCCTGAACCCGGAAGTACTTAATTGTGGTCTTAGTCCTATTATAGGACACTATTTTTATCAAAAACTTAAAATAATTATTTTCATAAACTTTGAGCTATTTGAAATCATGCTGTGAAAACAGAATTACTCTATGACACATACAACAGGAATTACAGAGATCTAAAAACACCCTATTGACACTGAAAATCAAGACACAATTCTACACACAGCTACTATGTATATTTCTGATATCATGTGATAGATAAAATGAAACAGTTTTTTCAATAATTGAGATATTTCAATTCTGTAAACTGTTTTAGAAACTTTGATATCCACTGCATATAACTATATATAGTTTGCTTCCAATTTCAAATTTTAACTTTAATTTTTAAAGAATTTAAAATTTTGCTTCAAAATATTTTAATTTTGTTATCAGACTGATATCATAACTGTTTCAAAGCATTAATCAGGTCTCATAAGGACATGAAATAATCTAAATGCAACAATAAAGACTTGCAGTGACCAACCACAGTGAGTTACCACCAATAGACACACTAGCCAGCACTTGTTTACAATTACTGTTATGCTGTCCACCCATAGGCAGAGAAGAGGGGTGGAGGGAAGTGAAGCATAAGCTGGTTCAACTGAGCTCAGAGAACTATACAGCAAAGTATAAACCTAAAATGAAAAAGAGAACTCTATCGCTACCAGTAGAACAGCACAAGATCATGCGAGAGGTCCAAGTCTGCTCGGAAGTCTAACTACAGGAGAGGACAGCTAGATCCAGCAAATGCAGGGGAGACAATCAGCTTCAGGATCATCTATGTTGAGAAGCCAAAACAAACTGTTTAAGATACAGTGGGAAACCTGAAAATAAGACATTGAATTCAAAATTCAAAAACAAATGTGTAACAACAACAAAAAAGTTACATATACAAATATATATGACTACCTAAAGAGGGAGCCTCCCCGTGGCGGTGGTCGGGAATGTTGTGTCTCTGGATACAATAGCTAATACCCTCAAATCAATTAAAAAAATTAAAATAAATATGTTTTAAATTTTCAAATCTAACAATCAGTCCCTATAGAATACATGACCATGTCAAATATTTAAATAAAAAACAATACAAAAGTAATTAAAAAATTCTAAAAAAATAACATAAAAAATCATTTTAAAATTTAATTTGAAGTTAAATTCATGTTAAATTTGAAAAATAGCTTTCCTAACTAATCACAAATATAACTGTCAACAAGCATGTCAAATTTTAAGAGAATCGGCCAAAAAATGTGGATTTGTCAAATAAAAACATGTATTTCAGGGCCTATCATATTAGGACTAAGACCACAATTAGCTTCGCTATATGTTTCATTGTAACATTAAAATTCATAATAAATTCCCAACATCTCATATGCAACTTTCCATCTCACCTGGCCAAGACCAACATCTGAGAAGCAAAATATAAAAGTTTCAACCCAGCATGTTCAGGCATTTTCTGGAGATAGCTGTCAAAATGTGTCACCAACGTGGATTATATACATCCGGGTCAGGGGTAGAGGTCAAATCAGGACTCATCACACAGGGTCCTGGAGCACATAATAAATGATCAATATTATTATTTTACATCACAAAACCTAGATTGACATCTCTACTATAAATCCACATTAAATTCATCAACAGAAATCAAGTTCAAAGAGGCATTTGATTTGTTTTCCTGAAATACATACATTTTTGAGGGGACTTCATTCGTGGGGCCTGAACCCGGAAGTACTTAATTGTGGTCTTAGTCCTATTATAGGACACTATTTTTATCAAAAACTTAAAATAATTATTTTCATAAACTTTGAGCTATTTGAAATCATGCTGTGAAAACAGAATTACTCTATGACACATACAACAGGAATTACAGAGATCTAAAAACACCCTATTGACACTGAAAATCAAGACACAATTCTACACACAGCTACTATGTATATTTCTGATATCATGTGATAGATAAAATGAAACAGTTTTTTCAATAATTGAGATATTTCAATTCTGTAAACTGGTTTAGAAACTTTGATATTCCACTGCATATAACTATATATAGTTTGCTTCCAATTTCAAATTTTAACTTTAATTTTTAAAGAATTTAAAATTTTGCTTCAAAATATTTTAATTTTGTTATCAGACTGATATCATAACTGTTTCAAAGCATTAATCAGGTCTCATAAGGACATGAAATAATCTAAATGCAACAATAAAGACTTGCAGTGACCAACCACAGTGAGTTACCACCAATAGACACACTAGCCAGCACTTGTTTACAATTACTGTTATGCTGTCCACCCATAGGCAGAGAAGAGGGGTGGAGGGAAGTGAAGCATAAGCTGGTTCAACTGAGCTCAGAGAACTATACAGCAAAGTATAAACCTAAAATGAAAAAGAGAACTCTATCGCTACCAGTAGAACAGCACCAAGATCATGCGAGAGGTCCAAGTCTGCTCGGAAGTCTAACTACAGGAGAGGACAGCTAGATCCAGCAAATGCAGGGGAGACAATCAGCTTCAGGATCATCTATGTTGAGAAGCCAAAACAAACTGTTTAAGATACAGTGGGAAACCTGAAAATAAGACATTGAATTCAAAATTCAAAAACAAATGTGTAACAACAACAAAAAAGTTACATATACAAATATATATGACTACCTAAAGAGGGAGCCTCCCCGTGGCGGTGGTCGGGAATGTTGTGTCTCTGGATACAATAGCTAATACCCTCAAATCAATTAAAAAAATTAAAATAAATATGTTTTAAATTTTCAAATCTAACAATCAGTCCCTATAGAATACATGACCATGTCAAATATTTAAATAAAAAACAATACAAAAGTAATTAAAAAAATTCTAAAAAAATAACATAAAAAATCATTTTAAAATTTAATTTGAAGTTAAATTCATGTTAAATTTGAAAAATAGCTTTCCTAACTAATCACAAATATAACTGTCAACAAGTATGTCAAATTTTAAGAGAATCGGCCAAAAAATGTGGATTTGTCAAATAAAAACATGTATTTCAGGGCCTATCATATTAGGACTAAGACCACAATTAGCTTCGCTATATGTTTCATTGTAACATTAAAATTCATAATAAATTCCCAACATCTCATATGCAACTTTCCATCTCACCTGGCCAAGACCAACATCTGAGAAGCAAAATATAAAAGTTTCAACCCAGCATGTTCGGCATTTTCTGGAGATAGCTGTCAAAATGTGTCACCAACGTGGATTATATACATCCGGGTCAGGGGTAGAGGTCAAATCAGGACTCATCACACAGGGTCCTGGAGCACATAATAAATGATCAATATCATTATTTTACATCACAAAACCTAGATTGACATCTCTACTATAAATCCACATTAAATTCATCAACAGAAATCAAGTTCAAAGAGGCATTTGATTTGTTTTCCTGAAATACATACATTTTTGAGGGGACTTCATTCGTGGGGCCTGAACCCGGAAGTACTTAATTGTGGTCTTAGTCCTATTATAGGACACTATTTTTTGTCAAAAACTTAAAATAATTATTTTCATAAACTTTGAGCTATTTGAAATCATGCTGTGAAAACAGAATTACTCTATGACACATAAAACAGGAATTACAGAGATCTAAAAACACCCTATTGACACTGAAAATCAAGACACAATTCTACACACAGCTACTATGTATATTTCTGATATCATGTGATAGATAAAATGAAACAGTTTTTTCAATAATTGAGATATTTCAATTCTGTAAACTGGTTTAGAAACTTTGATATTCCACTGCATATAACTATATATAGTTTGCTTCCCAATTTCAAATTTTAACTTTAATTTTTAAAGAATTTAAAATTTTGCTTCAAAATATTTTAATTTTGTTATCAGACTGATATCATAACTGTTTCAAAGCATTAATCAGGTCTCATAAGGACATGAAATAATCTAAATGCAACAATAAAGACTTGCAGTGACCAACCACAGTGAGTTACCACCAATAGACACACTAGCCAGCACTTGTTTACAATTACTGTTATGCTGTCCACCCATAGGCAGAGAAGAGGGGTGGAGGGAAGTGAAGCATAAGCTGGTTCAACTGAGCTCAGAGAACTATACAGCAAAGTATAAACCTAAAATGAAAAAGAGAACTCTATCGCTACCAGTAGAACAGCACCAAAGATCATGCGAGAGGTCCAAGTCTGCTCGGAAGTCTAACTACAGGAGAGGACAGCTAGATCCAGCAAATGCAGGGGAGACAATCAGCTTCAGGATCATCTATGTTGAGAAGCCAAAACAAACTGTTTAAGAGACAGTGGGAAACCTGAAAATAAGACATTGAATTCAAAATTCAAAAACAAATGTGTAACAACAACAAAAAAGTTACATATACAAATATATATGACTACCTAAAGAGGGAGCCTCCCCGTGGCGGTGGTCGGGAATGTTGTGTCTCTGGATACAATAGCTAATACCCTCAAAACAATTAAAAAAAATTAAAATAAATATGTTTTAAATTGTCAAATCTAACAATCAGTCCCTATAGAATACATGACCATGTCAAATATTTAAATAAAAAAAATAAAAAAATAATTAAAAAATTCTAAAAAAATAATATAATTATTATAAAAAATTTAATATTTAATTTGAAGTTAAATTCATGTTGAATTTGAAAAACAGCTTTACTAACTAATCACAAATATAACTGTCAACAAGTGTGTCAAATTTTAAGAGAATTTGCCAAAAAATATGGATTTGCCAAATAAAAACATGGATTTCAGGGCCTATCATATTAGGACCGAGACCACAATTGGCTTCGCTATATGTTTCATTGTAACATTAAAATTCATAATAAATTCCCAAAATCTCATATGCAACTTTCCATCTCACCTGCCCAAGACCAACATCTGAGAAGCAAAATATAAAAGTTTCAACCCAGCATGTTGGGCATTTTCTGGAGATAGCTCTCAAAATGTGTCACAAACGTGGATTATAATATAAACATCCTTGTCAGGGGTAGAGGTCAAATCAGGACGTATCACACAGGGTCCTGGAGCACATAATAAATGATTAATATTATTATTTTACATCACAAAACCCAGATTGACATCTCTTCTATAAATCCACATTAAATTCATCAACAGAAATCAAGTTCAAAGAGGCATTTGATTGGTTTTCCTGAAATACATACATTTTTGAGGGGACTTTATTCGTGGGGTCCTGAACCCGGAAGTACTTAATTGTGGTCTCAGTCCTATTATAGGACACTATTTTTGTCAAAAACTTAAAATAATTATTTTCATAAACTTTGAGCTATTTGAAATCAGGCTGTGAAAACAGAATTACTCTATGACACATAAAACAGGAATTACAGAGATCTAAAAACACCCTATTGACACTGAAAATCAAGACACAATTCTACATACAGCTACTATGTATATTTTTGATATCATGTGATAGATAAAATGAAACAGTTTTTTCAATAATTGAGATATTTCATATATTTGATATTCCCTGCATATAACTATATATAGTTTGCTCCCAATTTCAAATTTTAACGTTAATTTTTAAAGAATTTAAAATATTTTGCTTTAAAATATTCTAATTTTGTTATCAGACTGATATCATAACTGTTTCAAAGCATTAATCAGGTCTCATAAGGACATGAAATAATCTAAATGCAACAATAAAGACTTGCAGTGACCAACCACAGTGAGTGACCACCCATAGACACACTAGCCAGCACTTGTTTACAATTACTGTTATGCTGTCCAGCCATAGGCAGAGAAGAGGGGTGGAGGGAAGTGAAGCATAAGCTGGTTCAACTGAGCTCAGAAGAACTATACAGCAAAGTATAAACCTAAAATGAAGAAGAGAACCCTATCGCTACTAGTAGAACAGCACAAAGATCATGCGAGAGGTCCAAGTCTGCTCGGAAGTCTGACTACAGGAGAGGACAGCTAGATCCAGCAAATGCAGGGGAGACAATCAGCTTCAGGATCATCTATGTTGAGAAGCCAAAACAAACTGTTTAAGAGACAGTGGGAAACCTGAAAATAAGACATTGAATTCAAAATTCAAAAACAAATGTGTAACAACAACAAAAAAGTTACATATACAAATATATATGACTACCTAAAGAGGGAGCCTCCCCGTGGCGGTGGTCGGGAATGTTGTGTCTCTGGATACAATAGCTAATACCCTCAAAACAATTAAAAAAATTAAAATAAATATGTTTTAAATTTTCAAATCTAACAATCAGTCCCTATAGAATACATGACCATGTCAAATATTTAGATAAAAAACAATACAAAAATAATTAAAAAATTCTAAAAAAATAACATAAAAAATCATTTTAAAATTTAATTTGAAGTTAAATTCATGTTAAATTTGAAAAATAGCTTTACTAACTAATCACCAATATAATTGTCAACAAGCATGTCAAATTTTCAGAGAATCGGCCAAAAAATGTGGATTTGTCAAATAAAAACATGGATTTCAGGGCCTATCATATTAGGACCGAGACCACAATTAGCTTCGCTATATGTTTCATTGTAACATTAAAATTCATAATAAATTCCCAAAATCTCATATGCAACTTTCCATCTCACCTGGCCAAGACCAACATCTGAGAAGCAAAATATAAAAGTTTCAACCCAGCATGTTCGGCATTTTCTGGAGATAGCTGTCAAAATGTGTCACCAACGTGGATTATATACATCCGGGTCAGGGGTAGAGGTCAAATCACGACTCGTCACACAGGGTCCTGGAGCACATAATAAATGATCAATATTATTATTTTACATCACAAAACCTAGATTGACATCTCTACTATAAATCCACATTAAATTCATCAACAGAAATCAAGTTCAAAGAGCCATTTGATTTGTTTTCCTGAAATACATACATTTTTGAGGGGACTTCATTCGTGGGGCCTGAACCCGGAAGTACTTAGTGTGTGGTCTCAGTCCTATTATAGGACACTATTTTTGTCAAAAACTTAAAATAATTATTTTCATAAACTTTGAGCTATTTGAAATCAGGCTGTGAAAACAGAATTACTCTATGACACATAAAACAGGAATTACAGAGATCTAAAAACACCCTATTGACACTGAAAATCAAGACACAATTCTACATACAGCTACTATGTATATTTCTGATATCATGTGATAGATAAAATGAAACAGTTTTTTCAATAATTGAGATATTTCGATTCTGTAAACTGGTTTAGAAACTTTGATATTCCCTGCATATAACTATATATAGTTTGCTCCCAATTTCAAATTTTAACTTTAATTTTTAAAGAATTTAAAATTTTGCTTTAAAATATTCTAATTTTGTTATCAGACTGATATCATAACTGTTTCAAAGCATTAATCAGGTCTCATAAGGACATGAAATAATCTAAATGCAACAATAAAGACTTGCAGTGACCAACCACAGTGAGTGACCACCAATAGACACACTAGCCAGCACTTGTTTACAATTACTGTTATGCTGTCCAGCCATAGGCAGAGAAGAGGGGTGGAGGGAAGTGAAGCATAAGCTGGTTCAACTGAGCTCAGAAGAACTATACAGCAAAGTATAAACCTAAAATGAAGAAGAGAACCCTATCGCTACTAGTAGAACAGCACAAAGATCATGCGAGAGGTCCAAGTCTGCTCGGAAGTCTGACTACAGGAGAGGACAGCTAGATCCAGCAAATGCAGGGGAGACAATCAGCTTCAGGATCATCTATGTTGAGAAGCCAAAACAAACTGTTGAAGAGACAGTGGGAAACCTGAAAATAAGACATTGAATTCAAAATTCAAAAACAAATGTGTAACAACAACAAAAAAGTTACATATACAAATATATATGACTACCTAAAGAGGGAGCCTCCCCGTGGCGGTGGTCGGGAATGTTGTGTCTCTGGATACAATAGCTAATACCCTCAAAACAATTAAAATCAAAGTACTGGAAGTACTGTAAACGAACATTATTGTTTAATGCGAAATCAGTAATCTTCTAAGTTTAAAGTCGATAAATTTACTGATATTGGTTTTGGAATTAATTGCAAATTATTTAAAATGTTTGCAGCTGTTCTACATGCATATTTCTGTAAGGTCCTGATTGAAATTGGAAGTTTATTGATCTATCTTGGATGGATGAAAATAAAATATGTCTTCTTTCTTTCGGGAAGCCATCATCAGTTATAATACAGCCAGGACTATGTGACCTTATTGATGCCAACTTCTAATATGCACTAAATTTAGGCTAGTTCCATCGTTAGTTAAGCATATTTCAACTTAATATGATGAAACACACATAAAGAACTACTGAAAACCAAAACCAGAGCTGCTAATCAAGGCCCGGATTAGGAATGTATCCTATTGAAACTGTACTCAAGCATGTATGGTACTTCAAAACAAAAAACTTGACTCCTTTTGTTCAGGAATCATTTGATGTTAATAAATCTTTATATGAGAAGATATACTTCTGGTATAATTACAGCATTGTACACAATGTGATAAAGAATAACAACCATATAAAGACTATCTTTATCAAATAATTCAGCAAACAGGAAAAGAAAACTTCAAGCTTCATTTTCAACT